>NC_056750.1:685013943-685071443 GCF_019279795.1 Protopterus annectens
CTATCTTAGCCTTCATACAGGTTTGGTACCAAGTGAATGGAAAACAGCAACAGTTATTCCCCTACATAAGGTAGGACCCTCCATGGACCTAGACAATTACTGACTCATAAGCCTGGCCAGCCTCATGTGGAAAGTCATGAAAAAATGATCATGGAATGAATCAATAAGGACACAGGGAACCTCCAAACACTGTACTGATCTCAATTTGCAGTTGTCAAAGGTAGGACATGATTGATTAACCCAGTGGACTTTTTTGAAAAGGTCTCCAAAGAAATGGTCAAAAAGTAAAATGGTGCACACCACCTACCTCAACCTGGACAAGACTTTTGACACTGTCCCCCCACTCATAGATAGGAAAAAAGCTTAATAAACTAGGAATAAAACCATTTATCAGCCATTGGATTGCCAACTGGTACACACAAAGAACACAGGAGAACCAAAGAACACAGGAGAACCAAACATGGGAAAGCTACTGCTACAAAAAGCCGTGTCAACAGTGGAGTCTCTCAGGGTTCAGTGCTGGAACCTCTTCTGTTTGGCATCTACTTCTCAAAATTAAAAGGTGATATCAAAGAGCTCCGGCAAACCAAGTTGGAAGATGACTGCAAGTTAGGAACAGTGATCAAATTCCCAAAACTCAGCCATCCTGCAAGAAGGCTTGTCCCAAGCAAAGAACGGGTGACAAACTCATGGTATAAAGCTAAATGACAAAAAAAAAATGCATTGATTTATTTGTTTACTATTTGTTCACAGAGTAAGTGGACTGCTCTATTGATCATTTTCAGGCACGACCCAAGCTTAAAGAGCAGAAACTACATCACAGTATTTCAATCAACATTATTTATTTATTTTTATTTCTTTTACATTTGTTGACCGGGATAGTCCAACTGGATGCATGTCTATTTTCAGCGGAGGCCCGGGGAGAAAAAAAGCTCCAAGGGTAAGCAGATACAGCATTACATAATACCAGCATTACATATTACAAACAGACTATTTACAGAGATTACATAAGTAAGCAAGTTAAACAAGTTCCACAGGTTAGAGTTAATCCTGAGCGCAAGTCAGGATTAAATTAAATTACACAGCAAGCTGGTTAACAGATTTTTACACATTCTAGAGAGAGTTAGCCAGGCTTGATACATTGACATAGCCAGTTAAGTGACAAATGTTGTTTGAGTCTAGTTTTAAATTGACTTAAGGTGGAAAGTAAGGTAATATCAGCTGGAAGAGAGTTCCAGGATCTACTTACAGAGTTTGCGAAGAGAGAGTCACCAGCTGTGTTATTAATTTTGCTAGTCTGAATCAGTAGTTTGTTAGAGGATCGAAGCAGTCTAGGATTGTTATAGGGTGTGATAATATTTTTAAGTGCAGGAGTATTGTCCGGATTATAGAGGATTTTATAGGCCATAATCAGTTGGTAATACTGGATTAGGCTGGGTAGTTCAAGCCACCCAAGCTGATTTAGATTGATGCAATGATGTGTCCTAAAAGGCAGCCCAGTGGCAAACCTGGCAATGTGGTTGTAGCAAATTGAGAGTTTGTTAAGGACAGTCTTGTTTAAATTTGAGAGTAGAGGGGATGCATACAGAAGGGTTGAAAGAAGGTGAGAGTGAGCTATGGCAATTTTAGATGGAGGGGTTAGGAAGGCTTTTATTCTGTAAAGTGACCCTAGTTTTTTATTGATGGTTTTGATAGTTTGGTTAACATGTAGGTCGAATTTTAGATTATTGTCTATGATGACACCTAATAGTTTTGTAGAGGGGTCAGGGGAGATTATTGTGCCATCATCTGAATTTATGGTAAAGGTGAAAGCAGTAGACCTACGTGTTGGTGAAAATAACAGCATTTTATTTTTTTTGGGATTTAGGATCAGACGATGTTCAGAAAGCCAGTTTTCTATTGTATCAAAGGTGGTCTGGGTAGCTGACCATAACTGTACTTGTATGTAACTCTATCATAAACTTTTCTTATCCACTTGGATTTTATCTTCTACTTCAACTGATATATTACCCCTATTTATTGTAAATATTACATATCTCTTTTTAGCAAAAAAAAAAAAAAAAAAAAAAGTTTGTGTATTATCTACCATGGTTCAATACTACCTTTTATATACTTTATGATCTCATACCTTATTATATTGTTTTGCTAGGATAGTTCTGATAAATTAAAATCTATAATATTTGTATGTTAATTTTTACCTTTGTATAATCACACTTGTACTATGTCTTCTTATGTATTTCCAATATTGTATCTAACCTCAGGAGCTTTTCTCCCCGGGCCTCCACTGAAAATGGACATTAATCCAGCTGGACTAGCCCGGTCAACAAATGTAAAATAAAAATAAAAATAAAATAAATAAATGTGTATGATTAAGGAAAGCCAGAATTGTTTTGCAGAGAATGGTTAAAAAATCAGAACAAACAGGCAGCCAAGATCAGCAAAAATTCAGGTGAGTAGATAATTTATTTTATTTATTTATTTTTATTTTACATTTGTTGACTGGGCTAGTCTAACTGGATACATGTCCATTTTCAGTAGAGGCCCAGGGAGATAAGCTCCAAGACAGAACAATGAAAACAAGACATAACAAATAAACAATACTAAACAAGAGTCATATTTACAATGCATATTACAGGTTAACACAGAAATTTCAGTGAGGACAACAACCTAGCAGTACAGAATGCAGGTATAATACAGCATACGGGTACAATATATAATATTCTAGAGGGAGATAGTAATTATAGTCAATAAAGAAGGAATAACAGTTCATGAGTAGTAAGGGTAGGTAGAGCCAAGTTTGAGGAGACAGATGACCAGTCAGGTTTAGTACGGGGCATAACCAGTGTGTTCTGAGGAACAGTTAAAATTGTTTTTGAAGAGTGATAATGAGGTAAGTGAGGAAAGGTCACTGGGGAGAAGATTCCAGGCTTTTCCAACAGTATTAGAGAAGAGAGAGTTGCCAGCCTTGTTGTTAGGTTTAGAGGTACGTACTTGAAGTTTGTGAGATGACCTTAAGGACTTCAGATTTTTATAGGGGGTGATGAGTGTGGATAGAATAGGAGTATTGGAAGGTTTATAAAGAGTGTTGTGGGCTATGGATAGTTGGTAGAATTTAATCAGGATTTGCAGTTCAAGCCATCCAAGCTGCTTTATATTAATGCAATGGTGGGTTCTAAATGGGGTGCCTGTAGCAAATCTGGCAATGTTATTGTAGGACATTTCCAATTTGCTGAGGTTATTTTTAGATAGCTTAGTAAAAATGAGTGAGGCATAAAGGAGTGACGAGATTAGATGAGTGTGAGCTATTGTGGTTTTAGCTGTAGGTGAAAGGAAGGGTTTAATCCTATAGAGAGAGAGACAAGTTTTTTGTTGACATTTTTTATAGTATTGTTGATATGGATATCAAAGTTCAGATTGTTGCCAGTGGTGATACCCATTAGTTTGGTGGTTGGGTCTGGTGACATAATAGGTTTATTTGTGAGTATAACTGAGAAATCAAAAGGAAAGGACTTGTGAGTAGGAGAGAAGAGGAGGAGTTTAGTTTTTTTGGGGTTAAGGAGAAGGCACCGCTGTGTGAACCATTGTTTAACTGTGTCAAATACTTTCTGGGTAAGAGAGTGAAGTTCAGAAGAGGAAGTGGCTGAGCATATCACTGTGGAGTCATCAGCATATTGTATGCATGTGGCTTGGGGGATGGCTAGATGAAGGTCATTAATAAATATGGGGAAAAGTAGAGGCCCTAGGATGGACCCTTGAGGGACACCAAGGTTAACGGGCAGGAGGGTGGATAGAGACTTGTGCCATAGTGCAGCCTGTTGTCTTTTATCTAGGTAGGACTGGAACCACTTTATGGAAGATGTATCTAATGACAGGGATTTAAGTATTTTGATGAGAATCTGGTGATTTACCATGTCAAATGCTTTAGATAGGTCAATAAATAGTGCTGAAGAAAGATTGTTAAGGTTGCGGTTTTTATTAATACAATCAGTGAAGGAAAGAAGGGTAGTGGTAGTGCTATGTGAAGGTATGAATCCATGTTGACAGTTGGAAAGTAAATTATTTTGGGTTAAGTGGTCAAGTAATTGTCTGTGGATGCATTTCTCCATGATCTTTGCCAAAGGAGAGAGAAGGGCAATGGGGCAGTAGTTAGAGAGTTCAGTGGAGTGTCCACCTTTATGGAGGGGGATAATATTAGAGATTTTCCATAAGATAGGGATATAACTTTCAGTAATAGTTCGATTGATCAGAATGGAAATGGGATAAGCGATAGCTTTGGCTGATTGCTGTAGAAATTCAGCAGGTAGTTGGTCTGCTGAGGGAGAGCATGGTTTTAGTTTCTGTAGTAGGGTTAGAATATATGTTGTTGGGACAGGTTGAATATGAAAAGGAGGGGGTGCGGTTGATTTATAGGAAGGTAGAGTGAAGTTATTAGGGGATAGCTGACTAGCTAGTGTTTGGATATTATTAGTAAAAAAGGTATTGAAAGCATTGGCTGTATTCATGGGATTTTTGTGGTCAGTATTTGAGGGTTTGGTGTAGTGGATTGACCTGGATGGAGTAGTTGGTTAGTGTTAGTCCAAAATTTTTGTGGGTTGTTTTGGTTAGCTTATTGAGATTGTAGGTAGTAGTTTCTTTTATCAGAAATTATAGCTTTCTTGGTATCATTTCTTAGCTGTCTAAAGGTTTGTTGGTCTACAGGGTTTTTAGTCATTCTCCATTTTGCCCAACATTTATTTCTAAGATGTATTTTTGTGATTGGTTTCTTTTGAAAGCCATGGGGCAGAGTTGGTTTTAATTCTAATTGATCTGGTTGGAGCATGGTGGTTAAGAATGTCAAGGAAGTTAGAGTTAAAGTAATTAACGGCTTCTTCTAAAGGGAGGTGTCGTAAGGGAGACCAGTTGCAAGCTCTTATTTCTATTTGGAGTAGATCAGGGTTAAAGTTCTTTTTAGATCTGATATTTTTGACAGATGTTGGAATGGGAGTATTGGTTTTATGCCTGATGATGTAGGTAAGTAAGTGGTCACTTATATCATCAGGGAGGGTTCCAAAATCATAAATGTGAGGATAATGGTTTATGAGAATCCAGTCTAATAAGCTTGCTTTCTTGTTAGATTTGTTTATCCTGGTGGGGGAGGTAATGGTTTGTGAATACCCATATAGGTTAATGTGGGTGGTACGGAGGCTGCTACAATAGCAGTTCCAATCAATGTTTATATCTCCTAGGATTATGGTTTCTTGGGGCAGGTGTTGGAATAGCCAACAAAGGATATTTTCCATGGTGGCAGTGTTATTACCAGGTGGTAGATACATACAGATAATATAGGTGGATTTGGCATTAACATGAAGTTTGGAGATAAGAATTTCTGTATTGGAATCTAGAGGTAGTTTACAGTTGTAAGTGGTTAACTGTAAGCTAGATTTATATAAAATAGCAACCCCACCACCTTTCTTGGCTAATCGGTCAAGTCTCAGGATATTATATCCAGGTGGGATGATTTCATTGTCTTTGATTACAGGTTTTAACCATGTTTCTTTTAAGCAGAGAACATCAAAGGAGTAGACTTCAGCTAAAGCTTGGAGTTGAGTTACTTTATTGTTAATGCTATGTAAATTAAGATGAGCTATTAAGAGGGAGTTAGATGGTTTAGTAAGGGCATGAGTAGGTGATTGTTTGTGGTTATGGAGAAAGATAGGAGTTGTTGTTGGGCCTGGGTTAGGGTGGATGTCACCATCCTTTAATGAGAGTAGTGGATTTAGAAAGTATGGGTTAGGGAATCTGCTGTATAGAAGTAGGCCTTTCCTGAGATTTGGATTATTATATTTAATGTGTAGTGTTCTATGATACTTTGGAAGTATGTAGTTGGGTGAAGATGTTATATTAGCATGGATAAAAAGGAGAGGAAGGGATAGAGAGTTGGTTTCCTTATTAGGGTAGTGAGGGAGTGGACATAGTGGGTGTTCAAAGGAGGTGAGTAAGTAGGTGAAGATTAAAGGAGGTAGTAGTGAGAGTATGAATAAAAGTAGGACATAAGATGGGGTGGGTGGTTTATACATTGGATGAATTAAGTATTGATTGTCTGTAAGTAGAATATAGAAGTATAAAGGGTGTGGATGGAAGGAAGGGAGAAGGGTGTGGTATGATTGAAGGGGAGTGGTGAGAGGGTAGATATGAGAGAAGATGGCTAATGGCAGAGTGTTAAGAGAGTAATGGTAGGAGGAAGAGGTGTGTTTAGAGAGTAATGGGAAGAGGAAGAGGTGTGGTGAGTAAGTATAAGGGTAGGGCCCCTGGGGGTGGGTGAGAATTGGGGGTAGGAAGGGGAGCAGAGTGAGCCCGCAGGGCAGAGATAAGTAGTTATCATAACTACTGTCAGAAGTCAAAGAAGTATTTTTCCAAACAGATTGGAACTTTGAAATCTATAAGGGTAAACACTGAATTGGAACTTAATGGCAACCCAAAATTTCATGACACCAGGGCAATACCCTCTGTCCTGATACCTAAGATAGAAGGGGAACTACAGAACCTGGAAGTGCTAATATATTTACAAAAGTAAAGTGCATTTATTGGGTTACACCTTCAGTCATAGTACTGAAGAAAAGAAAAGCAGGGAATATTCATATCTGTGGAGATTTTAAAATAATACCCTGAATTTAGTGACAAGGACTGCACAAAATATTTTTAATGTTCTTAACAGTGGAGTAATTCACAAAAATGTATATGGTAGAGGCATACTTACATATGGAAATAGAAGAGTTCTCTATGAATTCCTAACTATTATCATACATTTTAGTTTGTTCTGGAGTAAATGGGTGACATTTGAAATAAAGTCTGTGCCTGTCATATGGCAATTGACAGTGAACGTGAGTGTTCAAGGAAGTCCCAGTGTTTATTGTTAACAAAATGCCATCCTCAAACAAGGGGAAATAAAGAAGAATACCAGCATAACCTACAGCGTCCAAGATGGGCTAGAAAACTATGGACTTAGTATAAAAAGGAGCCAGTATGAATTTTTCAAAGGTAAATTTTTATTTGTGGTCAGGAGTTTGATAAGGGTGGAATGAACAAGTTTCAGTTTAAGGCAAAGGTGTTGCTAAATGTACCCAGGCCTCCAAATGCGTTTCTCATGAGGTCATACCTAAGCTTGGTAAAGTACTGCCATATTATTCTATAGAACCTCTAAATGGTATTGCATCAATTACATTCATTGTTACTGAATGGATCTAACTGGAAATGGAATGAAATCCTGCCAACATACATTTAAGAAAGTACAGTATTGCTCATCTAGTTTTATCCATCTGCATTATGCTGGCATGTGATTTCTCACTTTGCAGAAATAGTGCTGTACTCTTATTAGAATTCCAGATAAAGAAACTATTGCATTACAGTAGTCAAAAGATTTAGGAAAAAAATAACATATATGAAACTGCTGTAAATTATTACATTTCCACACAATAACTTGCACGTGTGTGCACATACACATACACACACACACACACACACACACACACACACACACACACACGCATACACAAATATTTCAGTCATGGGCAATAACACCCTTCCTAGCTCGCCAATATACTGAAACAGTCATCCTTATAATAGGTGTTTAAGCTGTTCTTAAAAATATCTAAACTACTGCTTGCTTTAATATAATTTGGTAGCCTACTATAGGCATCAGTTACACTGTCAAAATCAGTCAGTGCATCTCTCATTCCTATACAGTTGCCTTGTCTGATGTTTCTCTATTGGTCTTTGGCAATACCAAGCATACAGCTGTCTTTAAATTCCCTGTATACCAAAATAAGGTCTTCTCTTAAATATCCATTTGAAAAGCTGTACAAGTTCAGACATTTAATCTTTTATAACAACTTAAACTTTTACATCCACACGTGCCCTTGTTGTGTTTCAATATACTCTTTCAAATTTACCCATGATAATTTTCTTATAAGGTTTTCATAACATTGTTCTATACTTTACTTTGGGTATAATGGAACTTACAAACAAAAATTCCACTACTTCTGATTCCCTAGGCTTATAAAAATTTTATACAAACTATAGTTTTATCTCTCTCTCTCTTTCGGCTTTTCCCGGTTAGGGGTCGCCACAGCGGATCACATTGTCCACTCATGATTGGCAGTGGAGTTTTTACGGTGTTGAGTTGCCAGCCCGGTGCCCAACCTTCCACAGAAGGCACACACATGCACGCACTCACGCCTAGGGCAAATTTTAGCATGTCCAATCCACTAACCAGTTGGAGACTATGATCGAAAAACTCAAAGATGCATGTATTTTTATACCTAAGTCCTTAAATGGATTCACAGTTTAAATCAATGTATGCGGTATTAAACATCCACCCTTCAGTTTATAGCTTCCAAATCTCATATGCTTTGTTTTTGAAGTATTTATCATTATGGGCCTAGCTAGTTAGTTTAGTGAAGTTCTTTTGTGGACATGTCCTATACTTTACAGATGTAAACAGTTTTCCCATTTTCAAGTCATCTACATACAAACTGTAGATCATCTCTAATGAATCAGTTAAATCAGAAATATGCAGCCTAAAAAAATGTAGGCCCATGACAGAACCCTGTTGGACACCCTGACTGTAATCTAGAATTCTAACTGCTCAGTTACTGTACTTTCTGCATCATATTTGTAAGCCACTGCAGCTATCCATTTTATCACAATTGTATTAATACATTCTTGTTCTAATTTACTGATCAGTATTTTATGTCTGACTCCATCAAAAGCTACATTAATTTCATTTATAGTTATATTATTATTGAACATGGTGTTACAGGTAATTATACACCTATTTTCAACATATGCATGCTGTTACATGGTTTTCAGTCTCAACCCTTCCATTTCTAAAATTAATAATCTTCTCCACTACTTTTCCACAACAAGAAAGTAGACTAATGGGTCTATGAGATGTTGGGCTTTCTCCCTTCCTCCAAAGATGTATTTAGCAAGTACATATCTCCAACTCCGGGTGTTCCTCAGTTTATAGTAAACTACCAAAGACTTCATAACCTTCTAAAGAGATCATTCCACGACTGCCTGGACCCAAAACAACCTACAGCGTAGTTTGTAGCGTGTTCTCTCTCAGTTAGGAGTCAGCGTCTTGCTATTACCCTCTCCCTCCAACTCCGGGTGCTCCTCAGTTTATAGTGAACCACCAAAGACTTTATAACCTTTTAAGGAGATCATCCCTGGACTGCCTGGACCCAAAACAACCTACAGCGCAGTTTGTAGCTTGTTCTGTCTCAATCAGGACTCAGCGTGTATGTAGAACTATCTACGGGTTTCCACCTATTGTTAAATTGTGTTTATATATATAGGCATCCAACCCATGTTCTTTGGTTGCATTTAATCTGAGTTGCCATTTGACCTTAACATTTCCCTTAAATCATTAATTAAATAATGTCTCTTCTTTAAAAATAGATTTGAGAGAGTGAAAGGCAGAATAAAGGGTGACACTGGAGATGGGCATATCAAAAAATGTCAGCAGTGTCAGCAGTGTAATGAGATTATGGAAGATAAATTAATTACATAAGGGGACGGTCAACCACACTAGAGTAAGATTTAAGAAAGAGAGTTGTTTATCCCAACATGTCATATACTTGGCTATGTTTATGGCATGTCCAAGTTATTATGTTGAGAAGGCAGACAGAAAATTGAGGAACAGGATATATGATCATACCTACTGTATAAGGAAAAATTATAAAAACAATGCTTTGTGTGGACACATACTTAAATATGATGCAAGCCATGTGTTTGTGTTTGGGATCTTAGAACAGGTAAAGGTGGATTTAAGGGGAGGAAATGTTAAGGTCAAATTAGCAGAAAAAGAGTTCAAATGGCAACTCAGGTTAAATGCAACCAAAGAACCTGGCTTGACTAACTATATTCTCACTAAACCAATCTTGGACACAAGGATATGAATGACATGTTGTAGTAGGGTATATGTGCACAAGGATATGAATGACATGTTGT
Source organism: Protopterus annectens (assembly GCF_019279795.1). NCBI lineage: Eukaryota > Metazoa > Chordata > Ceratodontiformes > Protopteridae > Protopterus > Protopterus annectens. The sequence continues at coordinate 685,023,937 of NC_056750.1, forward strand.
AGTAGGTATATGTACACAAGGATATGAATGACATGTTGTAGTAGGTATATGTATGCAGGGATATGAATGACATGTTGTAGTAGGTATATGTACACAAGGATATGAATGACATGTTGTAGTAGGTATATGTACACAAGGATATGAATGACATGTTGTAGTAGGTATATGTACACAAGGATATGAATGACATGTTGTAGTAGGTATATGTATGCAGGGATATGAATGACATATTGTAGTAGGTATATGTGCACAAGGATATGAATGACATGTTGTAGTAGGTATATGTGCACAAGGATATGAATGACATGTTGTAGTAGGTATATGTACGCAAGGATATGCATGACATGTTGTAGTAGGTATATGTGCACAAGGATATGAATGACATGTTGTAGTAGGTATATGTACACAAGGATATGAATGACATGTTGTAGTAGGTATATGTACGTAAGGATATGAATGACATGTTGTAGTAGGTATATGTACACAAGGATATGAATGACATGTTGTAGTAGGTATATGTACGCAAGGATATGAATGACATGTTGTAGTAGGTATATGTACACAAGGATATGAATGACATGTTGTAGTAGGTATATGTACACAAGGATATGAATGACATGTTATAGTAGGTATATGTACACAAGGATATGAATGACATGTTGAAGTAGGTACATGTACGCAAGGATATGAATCACATGTTGTAGTAGGGTATATGTACACAAGGATATGAATGACATGTAGTAGGTATATGTACACAAGGATATGAATGACATGTTGTAGTAGGTATATGTACACAAGGATATGAATGACATGTTATAGTAGGTATATGTACACAAGGATATGAATGACATGTTGTAGTAGGGTATATGTACACAAGGATATGAATGACATGTTGTAGTAGGTATATGTACACAAGGATATGAATGACATGTTGTAGTAGGTATATGTACACAAGGATATGAATGACATGTTGTAGTGGGGTATATGTACACAAGGATATGAATGACATGTTGTAGTAGGGTATATGTACACAAGGATATGAATGACATGTTATAGTAGGTATATGTACACAAGGATATGAATGACATGTTGTAGCAGGGTATATGTATGCAAGGATATGAATGACATGTTGTAGTAGGTATACGTATGCAAGGATATGAATGCCATGTTGTAGTAGGTATATGTACACAAGGACATGAATGACATGTTGTAGTAGGTATATGTACACAAGGATATGAATGACATGTTGTAGTAGGTATATGTATGCAAGGATATGAATGACATGTTGTAGCAGGGTATATGTATGCAAGGATATGAATGACATGTTGTAGTAGGTATATGTATACAAGGATATGAATGACATGTTGTAGTGGGGTATATGTACACAAGGATATGAATGACATGTTGTAGTAGGTATATGTACACAAGGATATGAATGACATGTAGTAGGTATATGTACACAAGGATATGAATGACATGTTGTAGTAGGTATATGTACACAAGGATATGAATGACATGTTATAGTAGGTATATGTACGCAAGGATATGAATGACATGTTGTAGTAGGTATATGTACACAAGGATATGAATGACATGTTGTAGTAGGTATATGTACACAAGGATATGAATGACATGTTGTAGTAGGTATATGTACACAAGGATATGAATGACATGTTGTAGTAGGTATATGTATGCAAGGATATGAATGACATGTAGTAGGTATATGTACACAAGGATATGAATGACATGTAGCAGTAGGTATATGTACACAAGGATATGAATGACATATTGTAGTAGGTATATGTACACAAGGATATGCATGACATGTTGTAGTAGGTATATGTACACAAGGATATGAATGACATGTTGTAGTAGGTATATGTATGCAAGGATATGAATGACATGTAGTAGGGTATATGTACGCACAGAATAAAGTTAGAAACAAGTGAATAAAAAAAAAAAAAAAAGAAAGTTGGTACAATAAGAAGGAAGCAACGTCGGGATATAATGTCCAAATAACAAAAGTGCAATATTGAGTGTTAAAGATGTATATATTTTTAACACAGCATAAATGAGCATTTATATATAATTCATGTGATTTTTTTAAATGTATAAATGTGTTCTTATACTATATAACAAAAGTGCAATATTGCATTCTAAAGAAGTACATATTTTTTACCACAGAACAGATTAACATTTTCATATGTTATATAATGTGTTGTTATACCTAAATGTGATATATATAAGCAAATGCAAATGTTTTATAGGTATACTTAAAAAATGTATGGTAACAGGCTGTAATACAAAACTGTGCAGGTTGAATGAGCAGAATTAATGAATATTCATAAGGTTGTGTTTTATTCATGAGAAGGTTAATTGATTGAGCATTCCCTATTGATCTTGATTTAAAAAAAAATGTATTATATGGGGGGGAGAAACACACATTTCACTGTTTTAATGAAGTCTGCAGTTAGCAGATGAAAGTGCTTAACCTGTGTGTAAAATAGTTTTAACCCTCGGGGGTTCATTTTTGTTTTTGATTTTTGAAAGTAAGCATTTGCAGTGAGCTACAGTCCTTTCTAGTGTATATTTAGATATATTTTTGGTTATTTGGTAGCATATACGCTTATAACTTGGTATTTAATTTTCTAAACTATGCTAATTGCACCAGTGTGATCATCCTTGGCAATTCTAGAGTTATTATCAATTATATTAAGCAAGTAATTCAGATTTTGATATAAGGAAGACTTCTCCAATGTCTGCTACTTTTATATATAGACATTTAGGATATTGGACAAGATATTTATTCTTCAGCAAATCAATGATAGCATACTAATTTAAATAATCTATTTGCATTCAGTGGCAAATAATTAAATAATTTTAAACATTTAATTTAATAATCCTGGAATTCACAGAAATTAGAATAACTTGTAAATTAGGTCAAAATATATAAAGAAATAATGAGAAAAACATGCAAACTGATATTAAATGAAGTATCCTCAACTAGCCTTGTGAAAAGAAAAGTACCTCATAAAGTAATTATTCTGATCCACAATGCCAGTCATGCGTGTCACACTAAGATGCTAAATGTTTCTTTGTGCTGAATGTGAATATTCATGACAGTTCACCCTAATGAGTGGATAACTAGATAGGTCCCTTGGGATGCCTATATTGTGCCTGCTTACCATATATCCTTTTCTGTCAACAAACAGTAAAAAAAATACAAATAAAATAATAAAATACAATTTAAATCAAACTTCTTATGCAAAAAAGTTGAACAGAAAAGCATAGACTATCACAGGATGGTTTGAGATAAATTCTGGATTGTTCCGCCTGCAATGTGTACCAAGTTATGCCTAAATTAATGTAGCTGTGTTGTATACACAGTGTCATTCCTTTTTGAAAAGTAGAAACATTATTTTATAAAATTCATATGAATTGTCACATTGTAGTGTTGTGCATATTATTCAAAAATGCATATTTTCAAAGTGTACTTATATTTCTGGTGTAATATGGGCAATTTAAACCAACATTTGTAATAACAGAAAATTGTTTTGATATCATTTTCATAATATTAACTTAATTCTCATAAACAATAGCAGTTTTATTCAAAATGAGAAAAATAGCATGTGTTTTTTATCATTATGTGTGTGACAGCAAGGAGGCACCAAATAAGTGCTATTTGATCTGTTCTGTCTTAGTAGGAGGAGGAACTGGAGAATTAAATAGGACTAGATGTGCTGTTAACTTGAAATTATCTAACAATAAAATCTGTGCAAATAACTGGAATTCTGACCAAAATTCTGTTAGCACTTCATATATAAAAGATGTGTTACAAATCAGCTCCGATTGTTATGTTACCTCTCCAGCAAATAATACTGCCATTAAACTTCAAGTAAATATTCTCCAAAGCAGAAATTATGGACTAATTTCATGAATGCATACACTGAGTGCATACACAACACAAACATAACTCCTACCTTCTACCAACTAATTTTAGTTTTCCTACTGACTTTCTTGCACCCTTAAATATGGAGGGGGATTCATAAAATTACCACAAGTACAGACTACACATACACAAAGTGTAATCTTTCTGAGTGAATAGACATCACAAAAATGTGGTAGGGATGTTCTTGAGTACAGAATGTGTACATTTGGGGGAGGCTTTCATGAATCTGGCCCTATGTCTTTTTAGCTATACCTAATATTACAATTGTATCCATTTCACTTACAATCTGGATAACTAGTCTGATCTTAGTCCCAGTATAAATTTGGTCTGATTTTTACAGTAGGCTTATACAATCTAGATAACACTGATGCAGATGTCATGTTATTCATTATTATATATGTTATATTTTCGATGGTATAAATTGCTAATCCTGTGAACAAGTAACCAATCATCTGAAAATACCCATGCTTGTTTCGAATACTATCTATTGATAAAACAGTCATTCCATTTTGGACAGTTAAACCAGTATGATAGACCAATTCATTTCATATTCAGTACTGTTATTACTTTAGAACTTTTTAATAAAGCCCTGATGTAAGGGGCATTACAATGCAGAAATAAAGAAATCTAATAAAATGCTGTGGGTACTAAACATAAATACAGTTTAAAAAGTATTTTGAAATTTTAAATTTCTTAGCATTAGAAATAACTTTACATACGACTTTCAACTTTGAAAATTATGCTGTATCCTTCCAATCCAGTACTGATTTAATACTGAACACTAAAGTATAAGATTTGGTTTTGATGACAATTTAACATAAGTATCAATCTAGTTAGATATGAAATAAACTGTAAAATAGATTATTTAATTCTTTAATATGGATCCTGCTTGATATTAAAATAGTTTGAATTATTTATATATATATGGGTTTATAAGTTTTTATCAAGTTTTCTAGTTATCTGAAATCACACTACAGTGGGGAAAGGGTAAATTACCTGGTCCCACTGTACTGTAATCTACATAGAACTCCTTCAAAGGAGAGGGTGATCTTAGAGTTGGTATGTATAATTTGCAGGCAGTGTTGGGGACATGGGGGAAGGCTTCTCCCCTTGCAAAAATGTATATATTTTTTAATATATTTATATATATATATATATATATATATATATATATATATATATATATATATATATATAAATAATATATATTGAGTTTTTGGAAACTCGATGAAATGGTCTTGACCATATGAAATTTGCATTTCTAAAAACTCAATGAAGTCATATAAACCCACATATAAATATATATATATATATATATATATATATATATATATATATATATATATATATTATATCATATCTACACACACACACACACACACACACACATACACACAATACTTCTGGTAAAAGTATCATTTTAATCAAATGTAGTCAATCATCAAGTGCAAAATTAATGCATAACAGTTAAAGACTGTCTCTAAAGTTTTTGATAATACTACAATCGATATGAGTAATATCTCCTCATTTTTCCATTAGATAATTCCTAAATATATTAATCTTTTACAATCCTAGTTACATTAATCATTGATACAACTATATTTTGATATATCGGTAATGTATTTGTTCTGTTGACATTGAATTTAAAGTCACTTTTTTCATAACTTCTACTGTATCATCTAAGTGAGTTATGGATCAATGGGGGTTAGCATTAATGTATAATCCTTAAACAACATAATTTTGATAGACAGCATTTATTTTAAAACCCTGAGTGTTTTCCTTATGTCTGAAATAATCTATAAGGCTCCAGCCTTAATTAGTTCTTTTTAAAATTTTTATTGGTTGGGAAATGTTTAGGCCTATTTTAGTCTAAAAAAAGAGAAATTTTATATAACACTTTTAATCAATTTATATAGGTGTTTGGAAAATTAAATATCTGTAAAATTCTAAACAGATACTTACAATTTAAACCTTTTCTATGTCTAAGCTTATAATTCAAAAACACCTTTAATAAATTATCACTTGTGACATAGGCAAACTTACATTTATATAAAATGAATCAAACCATATAAACAAGTTCAAATTTATAAACATTGTAGATCACATATACTGTTCTACAGAATATAGTTAATCCAGCATTAGATAAATTGTTAAATTCCTGCCTTCTCTTACACCTCATTTCTCCCCCAAAACATTTATCATTTTTTCTATGTAATTTACTTCTACTCTTTTCTAAAGATCCCACTTTCTGTTCTTTTATCTCTGTTACAGTATTCACTACCTCAGGTATGACTGGTTTAGACTTTTCCATTTTCTAGTAATTGCTTTTTTGACTGGAATTAAACTTAACAAGGCCTTACTATGTTTTGGCAATTCAGATCTTGTATCCCATGTCAAAAAAAAAATTCCCTTAGTTGCACTTATTTTCTTGCCCAGTATTCCTGACAGAGTACTCTTTAGGGACTTTTAAAGTCTGCCTACTCATTACACTCCCAAAACATATGTTCCCAGTTACCTCTTCCTATCTTTGAACTTTTAGTATTAATATTTGCATAGTCAATTATCACTATAGTTATTCTTTAAATATTATCTTGCATTTGTCTACTAAATTCTGATCGACCTCCATCTATCACGTTTGACAGTACACTTTTAAAGCAAGCTGTAGTGGATGCAGGCAACAAGCATCAACAAAAATCGCAATATAAAACTACAAGTATTAAAAATGAAGTCTAAATTTTTATTACATTTAGTGCTTTTATCTATGACTTGACTAAACTTCTTTAAAACAAAGAACAGCATAAAATATAATGTTTAAATAGGGTAACATTGTTTTGCATGTTATAAACTAGCCAACTGTAAAACAAATAATACTTTACTATTGTAAAAAAATATCAGAGAACAGTATACTGATAAAACTACAAATAAAATGGGAAGATTGCTGAATGCAATGCTGATAAGTGCCTAAACCATAAGGATACAACTTAAAACATGTAAAAAATACCAAAATAAAATGTATGAAACAGAAGGTATCAGTAGTGACAGGCAAACAGTTATGACAAATATAAGGTGTTTAACATTAATTTGGTACAGATTACTCTCTTTACCTTTGAAGACAATGTTGAAAATTGCACCTCTTAAATCAATACACACGTGATCTATTATTACAAATCTTTGAAACCCAGACCAGTCATCAATGTTGTGAAATAATGCATTATTTTTGTTAAGAATTCGTAACAACTTATTTGTTTTTGCAACCTCTGTGTACAACATATCTGAAGGTAATGATATTGAATGATAAGGCAATTCTTGACTAGAAACAGTAGCTTAACAAAGAGATTAACATTAATCTTCAGCATAAAAACAATGGCTATCTCTCCTCTGCTACTTTCCTAAACCTATCTAAAGCATTTGACATGGTCCCACACAAACAACTTATCTCTGTCCTCAATAACCTATCCTTCACAGAATCACTCACCAACTGGTTTCAGAGTTACCTGTCTGACCATCAACAATCCGTTCTGTGGCAGAATGACATATCTCCCCAACTACCTGTCTCCATAGGGGTTACCCAAGGATCCATCCTTGGACCCCTACTCTTCTCTGTTTTCACCAATAATCTAGCCTCTGCCACCAAACATGGCACACTCATACAATACGCAGATGACTCAACCATCATCTGCTCAGCCCAGTCCCTACCCAAACTGCAAAAAGTCACACAGGAAGCCTTTTCTTCTGTTGAAAATTGGTTATCCGATGCCCAATTAATACTCAACCCAAACAAAACTAAATTACTCATCTTCCAACCCACCAAACATACTCAAAACAACTCTCACTTTAACATCACAGCAAAAGACAACACCACTACATACCCAACTGAACACACCAAATTGCTAGGAGTGGAAATAGGCAATAAACTAAAATTTGACATTCACATATCCATGACCATAAAAAAAGTCCACAAAAAACTAGGAGCGTTATACAGAAATAAACAACTTCTCACCAAAGCAGCAAAAATTTCAATAGCAAATTCCCACCTTATCTCCACCCTACTTTATGCTTCTCCAATATATACCAACCTAAGGCAATGCGATCTAAACAAGCTAGAGACCTGCTACAACAAAATCGCCAAATTCGCCACAGGGGCATCCTACCGTAGTCACCACTGTCTCTCACTTGCTGAACTGGGCTGTCTTGAACTCCCTCACCTCCTTCAATGGTATCAACTCTCACATGCCTACAAACTAGTAAACCATCCACTAAATGTCCCATCCCTCCAGAATCTACTCCAACCCTATCGCACCACCAGACCACTAAGATCCAGCAACAAAAATCACTAAAGCCAATAACTCTGCTGGTGAAGCACTATTCTCTTGCACCATAGCCAAATTATGGAACTCCCTCCCACCCAGAATTACCTCCATACCATCATGCACCCACTTCAAAACTTCACTAAAAGCGCGCCTAAAAACATGCTGGCTATGCCCTTGCAACTCCCACTCTAATATCACCCACCCCATCCAACCACTACCTTTCTTTCCACTCCACTAACTACCTTGATTATAGCAAGCTCAGATGCTCATAAGCCTAGTACTTATACAGCAGGAACTTCTTATTGTAACATTTGTCAATGTCTGTTATGTACTTCACAGATAAAGATTCTAGTTGTCTACTGATGTACTATGTTCTTCATCTGTAAATATGTTGTAACTAATTGCTATCTAAATTGTTAATTGCTATGTAATCCAATGTAACTACTGTCTGTTTATTTTAACTGTGGAGCTTTTCTCCCCGGGCCTCCGCTGAAAATGGACCTACATCTAGTCAGACACTCCCGGTCAACAAATATAAATAAATATAATAAATAAATATTACATATTTGCTTCTTGATATAGTTTTAGTAATTATATTTTCTACTTGAAAAGAGATGTTTTAGAAAAGTGAATAGTGTGATATTGGAGGCTACAATGACAACACTTTCAGAAATCCCTTATTAGGACAATCAGAAGAACAATTATTACACTAACATTTTTTATTTGAAAATGTGCTGTTATACAGAAGATTTATGATTTATGTTCTTCTATAGAAATAAACTGTGGAACAAATTCATTATTTACTTCAGTTAAACAGCAGTACCATTTTCTTAATTTTGCTTTTTGTACATTAACCAAAGAGATATGCTACCTGGATTTACAAAATCAAAACGTAATCAGAATGATAACATATATGAATCAAGAATGCATCAGAGAGCTAGGTTTAATGACAGTGATCTGTATTGTTTGAGTTGTTACTCAAATTATATTAAACTGAATTGTATTAGATGACAATTTATTTATCTTTCCAGGTTAACAACTGAAACCAATTCATTTTCTAAGTGAATACATGTTTTAATGGAGCTGTTTGCAGCTAGAGGTTATAATAAACACCTGTTTATTATTTATTTATTTATTTATTGACATTTGTTAACTGGGTTAGTCCAACTGAGCCAGGGTCCCATTTTCAGTGGAGACCCAAGGAGAAAAGCTCCAGAAATAATACAAGCAATTATGATATTTACAAAATATTAAAATAGGGTCACAGAAATATAGTACAAGTCAAAAACTTTGTGCACAACAATACAGTGCATAGGTAAAAATAACAGTTAACAAGTACAATTTCCAAAATTTAAGAAGAGTATATAGCACAGGCCAAATAAATAAAAGGTTTTGAGAATATTACACTGAGTACAGTATAGATGCAGCTTGCTAGAGCAAGTACAAGAAGGAAAAAGTTGATAAGACAAAGCAGATAAGATGAGAAGAGAGGAGACTAGTTCAAGTGGAGGTTTGACAAGGGCATCACCAAGTCTTCAGAAGAAAAAGTTTCAGTTATTTCTTAAACAGATATTTATGCTGAATGCTTCTTATGTTGAGAGGGAGTGAATTCCAAACATGGGCCGCAGAGTATTTGTAAAGGGTCTTACCAATGTTTTTGTTGGGTTTCTATAACTGAAGGAGGTGTTTACTGGCAGTACAGAGGTGATGAGGGGGTTTATAGAAGGAGACTAAATTGGAGATGGAGGGAAAGGATGAGGGTTTATATAGGATAGTGTGTATAATATGTAACTGGGGTATAAGCAGCTGTTTAGAAAATTCTGGCCACTGGAATAACTTAAGGGCAAGACAATGGTGAGATCTGTAAGGAAAGTTGGAGGCAAATCTGACAATTTTGTTTTTTGTTTGATGAACTTATGAAGTAAAACTCAAGATGGAAAATGTTCATCACCATTTTATATGAGTTTAATACTATTGATAATAAGCCCACTTGTTAATGACTCTACTGAGCATTCCCATACTTCTAATTTAATATAATTTGTCAATAGTGACATTGTAACCAAAGTAATTTAATCAAAAGCTTGTCAAAGCAGTTGGCTTTGTAAATAAAAGAGGATGTAATTTATATTTTTCATTAGTTGTTTCATAAACTAATACCAACAAATCTAGGTTGCAAGTGTTTTTATGCATTCAGGTACACTGTGGTCCACTTCTAGACCTCATCCATCTGGAAAAGGCATACAGAACCTATCATTCAGAGCCAGAGCTTATTACAATTGTAATATATTCAGAGTGATACTATAGCTAGGTGTTAACTCACAACAGCTTCTGTGTTGGTGAAACAAGTAGATGGGTGTCCCAAAGAATTTTTGGACAAAGTTATGATATATGGAACTCAAAAAGAGTAATGCGTTGTCACAGTGATAAGCTGTGTTGTGTTCTGAAGAAATGCCTTTCTTGTTATAGATCATGTAGATCTTGATGTAAGAGGTGAGGATGTCAGCAGTGCTCTAAAAATGAAAGAGCTTCACAGATAGCTATAACTGAGGCCAGCATCTAGCTCTTAATGACCACATCATCAAAGGTCTATTAAAGGCCAAGTCTTTGTGATAACTGTTATGTGCCTGTCACTACTGATATACTTTAGTATTTTTACTTTACTATTTATTATGTGTTTTAATTGTGTATTTTCAAATCAGTCATTTAACAGTCGTTCATTCAGCTATAATTTTTAGTTTTATGTGCATTTTTAATTATGTTTACTATGTTTATTTTAAAACATAAAGTATATTTAATGCTTTTAATTGGCTGCTCTGGGACATGTGCTACCTTTGGTTACATTATTTAGACAAATTGTACGTTATTCCTTGTCTAGAAGTCAAGTTGTAGATGAAAGTTCTATACCTTATAAGTACATTTTTGGTTTAATTTCAATAATGCTCTCTCGGTTAAAACAATGTGTTTAGAGCACTGGTGTCCAATACAAGAAAAGAGAAAAAGAAAAAAGTGATTACAGCTATATGAACTTCTTTATCTCTGCTCTATAATTATAGCATCATTTACCAAAATGGTACAAAGAACTTGGATGTTTAGAACAGGGGTCTGAAATGTACTTGCTTGGGTAATTGAAATAATCTCATTTTTTTCCCTCAGACCAGGCATACCTATTACCCAATAGCTTCCTTCCTTCTCTAAAATGTCTTCTTTCCTTTTACTCCATTAATTGCCATTCTTGTTCTATACAACTGATCATACAGTATTTTCAAAATATCTATACCTATGAAGGAAACTATAAGTCTGAAGAACACTACACTTAAATAACGATCACATAAATAGTTGTGTTTTCAATAGTATATGATAAAGTATAGTTGTGTAAAATCTTACCATAATGGTAGATTGCACTTTCTTCACTGTTGCAGTATTCATGACTTCTGGGATTCCCTGCCTCAGGCAGCATGACATCTGGCCAGTATACAAAAATCTATTGTTGCTTTAAGGTACACTGTACATCACACATATGCTCCTTGTATAGTATAGGGCATACAGGTGATGTCCGGATGTACCATCCTCAGAACTGATAGCCTCAGTAGGAATGCCAGTCCAAGGAAGATGAAAAGGGAACTAGTACATCCAGAAGAGAAATGGACAAGGGGTAGAAGGGAAGGAGTGAATATTACAATATTGAAGGAAAGGACATCTACTGTTATGGTAAGATTTTATACAATTGTACTATGCGCTTCCATTCACATGTTGCAGTATCCATAACCTCTGGGATAGTGCCAAAGCTCAAGAAGAAACTTGGGAGGAGGAAGGACCAGCACAAACCTCTAGGAAGCCATGAAGGATGGCCCTATCAAAACCATCTCTAGCTCTGGAGATTCCATCCAACTTGTAGTGCATGGCAAAAGTATGCACAGAAGTCCATGTAGCTGCCTCAAGAATAGAGTTAGTATCCAAACCCTTGAAAAAAGCACCAGAAGAAGCTACAGCCCTATAGAATGAACCTTCACAGAAGAAGGAAGGCTCTTACCATGAAAAGTATAACAAGAAGAAATAGCCTTTGAGATCCAAGAAGAAATACAGCCAATCCTAGGGACCTAGGATGAAACGAAACAAAAAAAATGATCAGATTTTCTAACAGACTTAGTCTTATCCAAATAAAATCTGAGTTGTCTATGCACATCCAAAGTATGCAGTGCCCTCTCACTGCCAGATTGCACAGACGGGAAAAAAGTAGGCAAATGAATAGACTGATTAAATGACAACTCATTAACCACCTTGGGCATAAAAGAAATATTAGTCTGTCCTTATGAAACACCAAAAAAGGAGGACAACCTATGAAGGCTTGAAGCTCAGACAACTGTTTGGTAGAAGTAAGGGCCAACAAACACAGTCTTCCAAGAGCAGTGCTGCAAGGAAGCTAAACCACCAGGGTCAAAAGGAGCCCAAGTCAACTTCTCTATAACAAATTTAAGATCCCAGGGAGGGGGAACAGGCTTCCTGTGAGGGCTAATATGAAGGATGCCTTTAAAGAATTGTTTAGCTTCAAATCTAGAAGCTAAAGGAAGTGATAAAGGCAGATAACCAGAGATAGATGATAAATGGGCCTTAACAGAGGAATAGCCCAAACCAGCATTGAGCAATTCCCACAAATAAGAAAGAACCAAAGAAACATCCACAGTAAGTGGATCCAGGTTACGAGAGAGACACCTAACAGAGAACTTCTTCCATTTGGATAAGTAGGATTTTCTAATTTTGGGTTTCCTGGTCTCCTGCAGGACCCTAAGCATGTCTTCTGAAAAAAAGGTATCTATGTGGAATCAAAATCCTATCACATAGTGTCATTTGAAGAGTGGATAGGTGGGGATGCATGAAGGATCCCTTGTCTTGTGTAAGTCCACCCTGTGAGGTAACTTGTGATGATTGCCCCTGGTTAAAGCAAAAGAGGGAACCAATGCTGTTTCAGCCAAAAGAGAGAGTCACCAACAAGATTTTGGGGGTGTCCTTTTGAATTTTGAACAGGACTTTTGGAATGAGAGGAAGGGAGGAAATGCATAAAGAAACATCCCCTTCAAAGCAAAAGACCACCTTCCACACCAGGTGACCTGGGACTCTGGCACAAAATATAGGAAGTTGTCTGTTCAGAGGGAGGCAAATAAATCTATTTGAAGGGTACCCTACCGGTGGACAATGTCTGGAAACCCATCCCTGTGAAACATGCATTGATGAGATTGAGTCAAGGACCTGTTCAGAGCATCTACCAGAATGTTTTGGCCTGAGGGAATGTAAACTGCCTGAAGAGTCATTTCATACTGGACAGCAAGATCCCATACTAAGAGTGCCAACTGGCAAAGAAGGTAAGATCTTGCCCCCCCCCCCCCAATCTGGTTATATAACACATCATGGTCTTATTGTCTGTAAGTACCTTGAGAGGTCCTGGAGAGAAAAGAGGATGAAAAGTCTGAAGAGCAATCAGAAGAGCTCACATCTCTTTGACACTGATGTGCTTCTTCTGTTGAAGAGAAGACCACACGCCCTGTGACTTTAGGGAGCCAAAACCTGCTCCCAATCCCAATGTCTGAAGCATTTGTGAACAGTTCCTAAGAGGGAAAGAGGGATAAAAAGGGAGCCCTGGATTTACAAACAACTACTGGATCCAACAGTGAAGTTTCTTCTTGAGACAAGGAAAAAGAGGATCTACAAAGTCTAAAGGAAGCACCTGTTGAAGCCAAACAAATGTCAGAAACCACTGAAACTTTCTCATGTGGAGTTTGGCCAGAGGGATCAAAGGAATAGTGTATGCCATGAAACCCAGAGCTCTCAGAAACTTCCTAGCTGTAATGGGGGCCAGAGAGTTTGAAAGATGGAAATCAGAATTAAGGCCTCTGGAGGAGGCAGGAATGCCAGCGTTCTGAATCCTGCAACCTAGAAAAACATAATCCTGAGAAAGAGTCAGAGAAGGCTTTTTAAAGTTTATTGTGAAACCCAGGATCTGAAGAAGGGAAATGGCAAAATGAAGATTTTGCAATGGGATCTGTGGAAAGGAGGCCTGAATTAACAGGTCATCTAAGTAAGGAAATACTTGGATCCCCTGAAGCCTGCAAAAAACAATCACCGGAGCGAGGCATTTAGTGAATACCATTGGGGAAGTAGAAAGGTGAAATGGCAAAGTAGAGAACTGAAAATGCCAGGAAGCAACAGAAATGCAAACATTTCCTGAAAAGGGGATGGATTGGAATATGGAGATAAGCATCCCTGAGATCCAGAGACACCACATAAGCCTGAGGAAGCAAAAGAGGAAAACAGAGTCTAAAGAGACAACATTCAAAAAGTGGGCATCTTCAGAAAAGTGTTTAGGTGGGAGAGGTCTAGAACTGGTTTCCAAGTACCCTCTTTTCTGGGAACTAGAAACATTCTGGAGAAGACCCCACTCCCCCCTTGAGACACAGGCACCTTTTGAATAGTACCCTGAGTCAAAAGGTTTCAAAGTACCTCTGAGAAAAAAGGGAGTTGTTCCCAGGGAGGCTGAGGAATGCCCATAAATGGGGGATGGGATCTCCACACCATGAAATACCCCTGGCAAATAATGGACAGAACTCAAGAATAGAGTAATCTGAAGCCAAACAGGGAGAGAGAGAAAGGCAAAGGAAAAGAGGAATGTGGCTTGGAAGAGCTAGATAGTCAGCCAGAACCTGGTTTATCTGGAGAGGAAGACTTCTGAGTCCATGAAGTCTGAGTAGCGTTAGCAGGAGGAGCTTGTTTTGCCCTTAATAGGAAGGTGAAATTGCCCTCGAACAAATGCTGGCTTATTGGGGTAGTTTCTTTGAAAGTTAGGAACAGGACAGACAAACACAAGTTTGAGTTACTATAAGGTCTTCCCCTTATCCTGAAAGGACTTAAATATAGCAGCCGCAGCTTCCCCAAACAAGTGTTTATTATCAAGAGGGGCCTCCATCAACTTAGCTTTGTTATCGTGAGGCAATGGTTGACACCTAAGCTAATAATACCTCCTCATTACTGAACCAAAAGCAGCAACCCTAGAAGGGGCATCTGCTGCATCATAACTACACTTGATGGAATGATAAACCACCTGAAAGGAAGTCCCTAACAGGGAAAGAGTAGAAGGTTTACTCTCAGAATCTGGGAGATCAGAAATGACCCTACAAGCCTGAGAAAGGACAGCCAACACATCTGGACATATGGATCTGATTATTAATAGCCAAAAAAGCCAAGGTAGCCGACACATAAACCTTCTTACCTAGTCTTTCCATGGTTCTGCTTTCTTTATCAGAAGGTAGCAACTTGGGTGAAGTAAGCAAATGAGAGGGCTTGTCAGAGGCTATAGACATCACTGAGGGCTCAGCAGCAGGACATTTGTATAAAAAGTTACAGTCCTCAGACACCCTATAAAAGCTATCAGGTTTCTTGGGAACAGGGGAAAATCAGCAGCTTCAAAGGCATTGGAAAATGCATTCAACAAAGCAGCCAAAACAGGAGAACTAGCAGAAGGTTTCAGATATTCCATCTGCAGCAACTTATAGTACCTCTTATGGATTTCAGAGACCTGAGTACAATCCTATTTAAAAAAAATTCCATCATGCTGGATATTGTGTCCCCAAAAGAAATTTCTTTGAAGGGAGTATCAGAACTGTTAGATTCCTCTTCCTCTGACACACAGTCCAAAGGAGAAGGAATCTGGGAAGAGTAAGCAAGGAATTCCTAATCAGAATCCAACTCCTCCAAAGAGGAGTCCTGTTCCTTGGGGCTTTTAAAGAGAGTACAGGACCAAAGGGGGGGGGGGGCTGGAACAGAAACCCCCTGAGGAGGTTTTAATGCCATCAAAGCATTAAACAAACCCTGAGTGAAGGCCTTCCACTCACTCTGTGGATCTCTTGGAGCAGGAGAGATATGTTTAATCTTTTCTTTTTTCTTTAATGAGACATCTACCTCAGTATGACATTCAATAAAAGAAGCTGGGACTTCTTCCCTAACTAAAAATCTGAGGAACACCTCTAGGCTCCTCAGAAATAATGAACAGTGGTTCTCCCCTGAACATGAGAAATGGGCATCTGCAAAGTCTCATTGGACATAATGAAAACTGGATCCCCACTGGCCTCCATTTCGGTTATGACAGAGGAATCCAACAACAAAGCCTGGTGAACCTCTGAGTTCTCACTGACCACAGGAGAAATTTCCAGCAGAGGCTGGACAGTGAAAGATTCCAGTCTTGGTTTCTTAACCTTCTTCTTCCCTAATGGCTGACCCTCAGGGTGGGAAGTTACTTCCATGGTATCCCTATTGAGAAGCTGAAGTCTCTGATTCTCTAGACAGAAAGTAAGGGAAGAAAGTCTGACAGATAGAGCAGGTCGTATGGTTGTGAGATGAAACTAGGCAAAATAAACACTTTTTGGTGGGTTTTTTATGGAGAATCTTTCTCTCACACTGGCATTTACCCTTCCTGGATGACATTAACCCCCAGAAGCAACCAAAAGTCAAGAAAAAAATGAAACACCAGTGCGGCACTTATATGCAACGGGTTGGAGACCAGCAAACAGGACAAAGGCATTCAGACTGATGATCGAGAGATGCGTTCAGACTGGTGGCAAAGAAGTTCTGAAGATGATATATCTGGCCATCACCTTTATGCCCTATGCTATGCAAGAAGCATATGTGTGATGTACGGTGCACCTTAAAGCAACAGTAGTCTTTTTTGTACTGGCCAGACGTCGAGCAGGGAATCCCAGAGATTACGAATACTGCAACACGTATATGGAATGGCATCAGATATCACACATAAACAAGTCGTTCTGCAAAAACAAAAATTACACATACTATCATAAATTAATTTCATACAAAGAAGCTGCATATTTAGTTAATAATTAACTTATTAAACTATACCAACATCTTTAAAATTGCACTATTATTTATTTATTTATTTATTTTATTTATTTTACATTTGTTAACCGGGATAGTCCGACTGGATATATGTCCATTTTCAGCGGAGGCCCGGGGAGAAAAGCTCCAACAAAAACAGCAACATAAACATAAACAAAAGACAAAAATAATGTACAAAAGTATTGGGTTGCGTGAAGAAGTGACGAAAAACATTTTAAAACATGTAGTCAGAGGTTGACATTACTAATATTGTCATAGGAACCACAAGCTAACATCGTTAGTAAGTGAGAGTGAAATGTATTAGTTAGAAGGAGAGAATTATGGCTAATACATTGTGTAGAGTGAGGATTAGCCAGGCTTGGTACAGTAGCAGGACCTTTTTGACCCCAGGTGTAGTTTGAGCTTGGCTTTGAAGTGATTTAGGGAAGAAATTGAGGTAATCTCAAGGGGTAAAAGGTTCCAGGTTCTACCTAGGGAGTTGGACAGGAGAGAGTCACCGGCTAGGTTATTAGTTTTATAAGTCAGGATGAGGACTTTGTTGGAAGAACGTAGTGGTCGTGGATTGTTATACAGGGTGACTAGGTGTTTGAGTGAAGGGGTGTTTTCAGGGGTGTATATGATTTTGTGGGCTATGATCAGTTGGTTGTATAGCACTAGACTAGGAAGTTCGAGCCAACCGAGCTGAGTTAGATTGATGCAGTGATGTGTTCTAAAAGGGAGCCCAGTGGCGAATCTGGCAATGTGATTGTAACAGGTAGTAAGTTTATTTAGATTGGACTTATTGTTATTTAGAAGAAGAGGGGATGCATACAGGAGAGTAGAGAGAAGATGAGAACGGGCAATGGCTACCTTGGCTATGGGAGTTAGAAAGTTCTTTAATCTGTACAGTGGACCTAGTTTTTTATAGATGGTTTTGATCAATTGGTTAACGTGTAGGTCAAACTTTAAGTGGTTGTCAATAGTGACACCTAGAAGTTTAGTAGATGGGTTAGGAGAGATAATTCTGCCATCTTTGGATTTGATTGTGAAGTTTATGGGGAGGGACTTTTGTGTTGGTAGGAATATAAGCATTTTAGTCTTTTTGGGGTTTAGAATCAGGCGGTGGTTGGATAGCCAGTTTTCTATCGTGTTAAAGGTTGTTTGGATACTTAGCTGTAACTCTGTATGGGATGTAGCTGAGCAAATTAGTGTTGAGTCATCTGCGTATTGGATGCAGTTAACTTTAGGAATGGCAGTGTGAAGATCATTGATGAAGATGGAGAATAACAGAGGACCTAGTATGGACCCTTGTGGTACACCCAGGTTGTTTGGTAATAGGGTGGAAAGTATAGAGTGCCAGAGTACGGCTTGTTGTCTACCACTTAGGTAGGAATCAAACCATTTAAGTGATTTTAGATCTAGACAGAGTGATTTTAGGGAGTGGATTAATAGTTGGTGAGCCACCATATCAAAAGCTTTGGACAGGTCCAGGAATAGGGCTGAAGAGATATGGTTGTTATGTTATTACAATGAAAGTTAATGGTGTTAGAGAAGGCTAATAGGGCTGTAGTGGTGCTGTGGTGAGGTCTGAAGCCGTGTTGAGTGTCTGCCAGGAGATGGTTGTTTATTAAGTGGTGCATGAACTGTTTTTGGATACATTTTTCCATTATTTTGGCTAGGGGAGAGAGTACGGCTATTGGCCTATAGTTGGATAGTTCAGTAGAGCCTCCCCCTTTATGGAGAGGGATGACATAAGATTTTTTCCAGATATTAGGAATATTAACATCTATTAATGTGCGATTTATAAGTACTGAGATTGGATAGGCAATGGCGTCAGGAGATTTTTGTAGGTATTCAGCTGGAAGTTGGTCAGCTGCGAGTGTGATAGGTTTTAGTTTTCTGAGTAAGGTGTGGATAAATGATGTAGCAATTGGTTGGAAGCTAAATAGTGGAAGATTTTTAGAGGTGGAGCTGTTTGGGCTGTAGGGGCTAGGGGGCAAGTTGCTAGATAGGGTGTGGATAGTCTCGGTGAAGAAGCGATTAAAACTGTCTGCAACTACTTCTAAGGGTTTAGGGCCTCAGGTACAGGGGTAGTCGTTTTGCCAGGGTGTATTAGATTGTTTAGTCCAGCCCAGAACTTTTGAGGGTTATTTTGGTTAGAGGATTGTAGATTACTGTAGTATTGTTTTTTGTCAAGTAGTGTAAGTTTTTTAGTTTCATTCCTAAGTTGCCTGTATTCAATTTCATCCTGAGGGAGTTTAGTAGTTTGCCATAAAGCCTAAGCTTTGTCTCTGAGTATAATTTTAAGCCTGGTCTCTTTTGAGAGCCACGGTGCAGTTTTTGGCTTGTTTTTTTTTTTTTACTCAAAACATTTTATACAGGCTTTACTCTGATGAATATATCTCATGTCATTAAACATAAGTGCAATTAAAATATATTTTATATCAATAATTATCTAAGTTTTACATACTTAATATATAAAAGAATATGAAATATGAATTCTTCAAAAACTGAAGAGCTCATAGTAAACTATAAATTGCAATACACTGATTTAAGCATGGTTAATTAACCAACATAATATTTTCATCTGTTTTGCCTCTGTCATCCTGAACAGAAATGTTGGTTAAATACAGAATATGAGTCTGAAGAAACAATGTACATAATTATCAATATTTCTTTTTTATCAGAAACCTTAGGTAATGTAGTGCATACAAGTAACAAAAATGCACATCTTTTACCTCTACTTTATCTGTGTTAAATGCAATCAATTTAAAACTGTTTATTATTATGCTTATCTCCACCCTACTTTATGCCTGTCCAATATATACCAACCTAAGGCAATGCGATCTAAACAAGCTAGAGACCTGCTACAACAAAATCACCAAATTTGCCACAGGGGCATCTTACCATAGTCACCACTGTCTCTCACTTGCTGAACTATGCTGCCTTGAACTCCCTCACCTCCTTCAATGGTATCAACTCTCACTCGCCCACAAACTAGTAAACCATCCACTAAATGTCCCATCCCACCAGAATCTACTCCAACCCTATCGCACCACCAGACCACTAAGATCCAGCAACAAAAATCACTAAAGCCAATAAATCTGCTGGTGAAGCACTATTCTCTTGCACCATAGCCAAATTATGGAACTCCCTCCCACCCACAATTACCTCCGTACCATCATACACCCACTTCAAAACTTTACTAAAGGCGCACCTAAAAACATGCTGGCTATGTCCTTGCAACTCCCACTCTAATATCACCCACCCCATCCAACTACTAACTTTCTTTCCACTCCACTAACTACCTTGATTATAGCAAGCTCAGATGCTCATAAGCCTAGTCCTTATTATACAGCAGGAACTTCTTACTGTAAAATTTGTTAATGTCTGTTATGTACTTCACAGATAAAGATTCTAGTTGTCTACTGATGTACTATGTTCTTCATCTGTAAATATGTTGTAAGTAATTGCTATGTAAATTGTTAATCGCTATGTAATCCAATGTCACTACTGTCTATTTTAACTGTGGAGCTTTTCTCCCCGGGCCTCTGCTGAAAATGGACCTATGTCCAGCCGGACACTCCCGGTCAACAAATATAAATAAATAAATAAATAAAAATATTGATATATCAGGCAATTTTAATGCGCTGCTCATAATTTAGAGCTTCTAACATTACTACCTATACATTTACGCATCTATCATTAATACAGCCATATTGCAAGTATCCAAAAGAATAAGTCCAATTCTACAAAGCATTCATTAAATAAAGGCCAGATAAACACAAATAACACCTTCCATTATGGAAGAGCAATGTACATATTGATATGGCTCAGTTAACAGTTGACGTGCTGAACAAGGTGATATGTGGATTCCAGTTCAGCAATTAAGAATGCCAAAATACCAAGTCCTATGTCATTAAACAGGAAAAATTATCACATCTAAAACTTCAGTAATGTCAACCACACTACAGTCACTGTCTTGCAAGCATCCACACTCTATAGCCACTCACAGACTTCAGTGTAAGGAGTTTCGTTATAAAAACTGTTGTGTGATTACTGAAACTACCATATTCACTTAAGGATGACTTTTAAAATATCAGTAATTTTACTTCTGAATTCATGGTTAGAAATGCTGCAATGTTTTAAGAGTCACATTTCAATCTGTCTCTTTCTGTCTCCAAGTACGACTGAATCAGTAAGCTAGTTTCTGGATTCAACTTTCACCAGATGTATCAATATCACATATTTTGTCCTCAAACAAATAAACAGCCTAATTTAGATATAAACATGTTTAAAATTACAAATTTACCTTAACTTAATTTCCAAGATTTTTGTTTTATTTCTTCTTCTCGCAAGATGATGGTGGATTCACAGATCTGAAGAGACTAGGCCGGCCATATAGTCAGCCATATTGTCATGAAGAAAGCTTGATCACTGTGAAGGCAAATAGCTGAGTGAGTTACTAGAACATGGCAAAGTAAGAAAATTAACTTGTACAAGATAATAAACTGTTCCTGAAGTTGCATGAATTGAAACCCATTAAAAGTGGCACATTTGTGTTTTAGTTATGCTATACTGCAGATGGAAAACTAACAGAAAAAAAGAAACACACATACTATAAATATGTAAAAAAATGTCAGTCATTCCTACCCTGCTGTGGTGTACGGAGTGGTCTACATCACTTTATCGAATCCCACATCAGCGAATACCTCTTTGAACACCTATTAATCAAAGATCCTAATCAGAGAATGGACTTTTCAGTGAAATTTTTCCTAGGGAAAACCAAAAGTAGGCCACCTAAGCAACTGAGAGCAAAATCATAAAACTGAACACCTACCAAGGTGGGGGCTACGCCCCCCAACTAAATATACCAAATACAAGATCACAATACAGTGGGGAAAAGGGCAAATTCCAGATGGTGGCCAACCATTGTTTTGCCCTATGAAAAATTTTGCTGAAAAGTCAGTTCCATGATTAGGAGCTTTGATAAATAGGTATTCAACAAAGAGGTATTTGCTGATGTGAGATTCAACAAAGTAATATAGACCTGTATGGACTGCCACATTTCTGTACACTACAGTATCTGAAGCATTTTCACAGCTTTAAAAGCTGCTAGAGATGCACACACAGACAAAAGTTTCATAAAGTAAAGTGGCTAACAGCTTTTAAAGCTGTTTATCAGAAGAGCACTTCACTTATGCCTGTGTCTATGTGGCAGCCCGAAATATTTCATGGCTTTCAAAGCTGAAAAACACTTTGCATTTCTACAGTTTTGCTTTGTAAGTAGTAGTACAGGGGGCAGATAAAGTTCCATGCACTACAAAGAATTATGATTAGGTGTGTCTGACTGTAATTCGGTTATGCATTGTTGACACAGATGTCAAGGTTCACTTCTTGTGCTTTTCTTCACTCCACCTCAAGGTAAATTTCTTGATATCCATGTCTCTTGCACATAACATATTGGCTATGATTGGAAACCCAATTATATAATCGTTTACTCGATATAATTAAATATGAATTGCATACGATATATAGCAATGATATGAAACTTTTATGAGGCACATAAAGAATAAAATGCTATCTTTCCTTTCTTTACATCTTTCCAAATGACTAAAGAAAAAAACGTTTAGACAGTACCACACTTATCAACACATTTCATTTCTCCTTCCTTGTTCCCGTGTTAGAGGAAAACAAAATAAAACATTACCAAATGAACTACATGAAACCTCCTCTTGTTTGTGAGTCAGTCTCACTAATTTTACTATTAACAATTAAAAATAATAGTGCTGTATAGGCGGCCAACAAAACCTTTTATTAATAAAATCAAATACAGGGTAAGCGCTTTCGTTGAACAATCTACTTCATCAGATCATACATATCAGAATGAAACATCTAAATAAATAGCAAATAATTCAAATCCATCAACCAGTAAAACAGTTAGAATAAGTCACATGATGTAACAATAAAGATTGTGTTAGCCTCACCTTTTCTTTAATTTAGGTTTTAGAGAGACCTTATCATTCAGGCCCCTTACCTTATCAGCTTGTAAGTGTGAAATCCAAAATAACTCCCTATGTTCTGTTTCATTGCAAATATCACCAAGTCTGCCATTGTCTTTAAGTATTTCTACTACTTTAACCTTAAATGCATGTTCTTGATCGGTTTCTGCAACATGTCTAGCCAGGGAATTATTGTTATTATTTCTTATATCTCTCATATGCTCTCTCATCCTTTCTAACAACATACGATTGTGTTATAAATTTTATATAGGCAAACCCAGAGTACACTGTGCTGAATAAACTAAATTCCTGGTCTTACATGTAGCACATACATTAAATATATAGATTTTATTAGTAATAGGATGTACAAACCTACCATCAGAGTCCATGAGATGGCAAAAATTGCATGTTCTACAAGGAAACGTACCTAGCTGGTCAGTAGAGGTAAAACTATAATTATTATAACATAATAGTCTTTTTAATGATTTCTTATTCCTAAAAGTGAACATAGGTCCAGTCTCTATCAAACTATTAACTTCTCTATCAGATGTTAAAATATGCCAATTATTTCTGATAGTATTACATATAATTCTGATGTCACTAGAATAAGTAATGTTGATGGTAGGTGCTCTCATACCAATCACATTTTCTCTTCTCTGAAATTGCTGATATCAGAAAAATATGGAGAGGCTCTGTCTTCTCTTAATATTGTAGCATCACTTATACCCTGGTCTGCTTCATCAGTTCGATATCCTCTAGTTATTGACTCATCTCTGATGCCTTCCATTTCTAATAAAAATTTGTTATCTCAATTATTTAGGCGAGAAATACACATAGCTTGTCCTTTAACAATGCTTCTAAATATATGCAGTGGATGTAAACTGTTCCGGTGTAAAATATGATTTCTATAGCACTTCTTCCTAAAATGACTAGTAACAACCCTATTTAATTCATCTGTTTCTAGGTTTAATATCTAGATATATATGCTAGTCTCTGAAACATGACCAGTAAACTTCAGAAAATGGGTTGTACTATGTAAGTATGCAAGAAACTCATTAAACTCATCTGTACTTCCTCTCCAAAGCAAATCCACATCATCCACAAATTGTTTGTAGATGGCAATATGGGAAATAAATTGGTTGTTAAAGAGAACATACTACTTCTCCCACTGTACTAACACTATGTTGGCATAGTTGTTAGCACAGGGGGTACCCATCGCTACACCCTTTCTTTGTCAATAATAATCACCAGCAAAGCTAAAAGCATTATTTTCTAATACTGTCTTAATAAATAAATATAAAAGATCTATTTTTTTTCACTATAAGAGCCATGGTCTGATAAAAACAGTCTAGTAAATTCCAAACCTTCCTCTTTAGGTATTAGAGTAAATAATGAACAGATATCTAGTGTTGCAAACAAATAATCAACATGACATTCAATGCTAGAATAATACATATATAGTTGTGCTAAAACTGTCTAGAATCATTCAAAACAACATGATATTCATTCAAAGCATTCCTTAACCATTTTTCAACATAAACAGACATCGCAAAACTTACAATGTCTGTATTAATAACATTAATTTGCATACACCACATATATTTAGAAACGTTAAAAGACAAGCTATGCATATTTCTCACTTAAATAATTTATTCAACAAATTTTTATTAGAAATGGAAGGCATGAGAGATGAGTTAATAACTAGAGGATATCGGACTGATGAAGTAGACCAGGGTATAAGCGATGCTATGATGTTAAGAGAAGACAGAGCCTCTCCATATTTTTCTCATAGGTATCAGCAATTTGAGAGAAGAGAAAATGTGATTGATATGAGAGGACCTACGATAAACCTTACTTCTTCCAGTGACATCAGAATTATATGTAATACTATTAGAAATAATTGGCATATTTTAACATCTGATAGGGAAGTTAATAGTTTGATCAGGAGTGAATCTATGTTCACTTTTAGGAATAAGAAATCATTAACAAGACACTTATGTTATAATAATTATAGTTTTGATACCTCTACTGACCAGATAGGTATGTTCCTTTTTGAACATTCAATTTCTGCCATCTCATAGACTCATACGGTAGGTTTGTACATCCTATTACTAAGAAAATCTATAAATGTAATGTATGTGCTACACGTAAGACCAGAAATTTCATCTATTTAGTACAGTGTATGCTGTGTTATAAAATTTATGTAGGCAAAACCAATCATATGTTGTTAGAAAGGATGAGAGAGCATGTGAGAGATATAAGAACTAACAACAATAATTCCCTGGCTAGGCATGTTGCAGAAACCAATCAAGAACATAAATTTATCTTTAAAGCAGTAGAGATACTTAAAAACAATGGCAGACATGGTGATATTTACAATGAAATGGAATATAGGAAGTTATTTAAGACTTTACATTTAAAAGCTGATAAGGAAGGGGGCCTGAATAATAAGGTCTCTCTAAAACCTAAATTAAAGAAAAGGAGAGGCTAACAAGTTGTTTGTTGTTATATCACGTGACTTATTCCAACCGTTTTACTGGTTGATGGGTTTGAATTATTTGCTATTTATTTAGATGTGTTTCATTCTGATATGTATGGTCCAATGAAGTAGATTGTTCTATGATAGCGCTTACCCTGTATTTTATTTTATTAATAAAAGTTTTTGCCGATTGCCTACACAGTGCTATTATTTTTAATTGTTGATTTATATATTTTATGTGCTGTTGGTTCTTTGCTTGGTTTGTTGTTTTTATAACTTTACTATTACATATTTTTTGACTTCATTTGGACAACTATTGTCAAGTTGCCTTTGTCCCCATGCCTGTTAATAGAGAAATAATTACATTCCATCTCTGCACAGTTGTTATTATTTTAACCAAAAAACAGCAGGTGTTTCTTTTATCTATACTTTTAGTAGAAATGTCCATTTCAACTTTAATTTTGTGGTTGCCCACTTAAACAGGAAGGCTTGACCAAGCAGTTCCTTAGTTTATTTTGTCAAGAAAATAAATGCATTGGATAATTTGGATTATTGGGGGGTGGGGCTGGCAGTTGACTTGGTAGAGGGTTGCAGGAGCGATCTGTGTACTTTTGAATTGCCAAAGGAAAATCAATACTGCAAATGTATCATTTTTTAGCCCAGTAGTTAACAAATCAAGTGTGTTGCTGCTTCCATCCTCTCAGATATTAAGTAAATTCTCAATTTCTCTCTCTTTTCCCTGTTTTCTAAATTGAGTATATGCATTAACCATGATTTCTGTTTTAGAAGAAGTCTGCATCTATTCCTCTTGTAATCTGCAATCAGTGACAAAAAATGAATTCTCTGTGACCTTCATCTTAACCTTAATTATTTAGGACCAAAAGCCAATGATACATCATAACTCTTATCCATATCAACTCTGAAGCCACTAGACCAAGCAGTCAGTTAAATAGGCACATCTTACTAGATCTTGTTGTGAAATTCCTCCTCTGGACCAATGATCAAGGAGTCTCAATCCTCATCATGGAAACCGGTGAGAGATATTCACTTAGAAAAAAATAGATACACACAGTATTCCCAGATGCAGCTCTGTGCACCAAGCACAATTTCCCTTAAGAGTACACAGGGAGCACACTCAGTCCTGGGGCTGGGTTTCCCTCTCTCTCTCCAAGCTCCCAAATAAGACAATAAGGCTCCCCACTGTAGAGTTGAGTCCTCAGCTGAGTGTTCCAAGCCAAGTCCTCCACCACCATCTCTGTGAATCCAGTGCTCTGTGTCCCTGCTCCAAGTAGCTGCACACACAACCTTTGAGATTTGATTTTTACACACATACACACACAGACGCACAGCTGGGAAAAGCTGGCACAGATTTACCAGCTATATAATTCTCTGCCCAGACTATAAGGTAGATAGTGTCACGAGACCACTCAACAGTCAGCTACTCTAAGGGTCTTACAAGGGTACAATTATACTGAGTAAAATTAATACTAATACAAATGGTACTGTTTGACTAATGCAGCAGGAGTTTCAGGAGCAGCCATGGTGTGTCACTAAATAAATACAAGTGCTCTCAAAGGCTAAAATATTCTCTAAAAGACCAGCCACAATAAAAAAGTTTAAATATATTTAATAATAAAGAGTAAAAGAACACGAAAATACTAAATATCTATTTGCAATAAACACCAGAGTTTCAATCACAAAAAAATATTAAAAATAAGACAGATGGATAGGTTCACACCGATACAAAAAACATACTTAACTAATCTCACTATATTTTTCTGACTGATCAAAAGAATTACTGTTCCCTAGTTCACTTACTAGGGCAAGGCAATATGATGTGGGTGAGTGTTCTTCCTTCTTTGTCAGGTTTCAAAAACAGACTACACTGAGATTTCTCTCACATCTTGTATTAAAATATCATTTCAGTGCTGGATTACAGAATGACATCACATACATCTGGTCATCTGACTTCTGGTTTCCACACTACCCCCCTTTACTAGCAGCTAAATCGGAATATACCATGCATGTATCATAATATACACACACACAGCTTTGCTAGGATATGTTTTAGCATCCCAAAGCTATAAAAACATTTTAAAAAATCCACCCTTCCAGGGTAGCAATTAGTTCACCCTTAAGGACAATATAGTGGGATTCCGAATCCTGGATTTCACAGACTTTTTTGTCTCTGCCTACAATCAGAAATATAAGATACAATCTTTATTACCTAAACCAGTTAATTTAATTTCACACTATTTTTCAAAGTTAGCTGGAGATTAACTTCTTCTCTTTCAGTATCCTCCGTTACAATATATTAATTTCAACATTTACAGTACAGTCTGACATACAGGTGTATCTCTTTTCTGTCCAGCAGGACCTGCACTTGGTACATTTTTAACACAAGCAACTTCACAAATTTTCAACACAAGCACCTGTACAAATCAGTTTGATATATGAATGACATACAATTATTTACAAATCTCCAGCTAGCTATGCTGGCTTATGATACACATCCACTGCCTTATTTCTCCTGGCATAGCTGGCACTACCTCACATCATCCTCACATCACCTCCCTTTGAAGACTCAAGCTCTGAAAATGGTCTCCAAATGCCTGTAGCATGGTCTTTTGTGTAGAGTATAATCTCTCTACAAGACCATGATTTCCAAAACATGCCACATATCATCAACAATATAAACCTACCATCCCCCTTCAGTGGGTCTATGTGAAATCATCAAATTCTAAAAAAAGTGAATGATGATTATTGAACCCATGTAAGCGAAGGCTTGCAATCTCAAACGCCTAGAACTGCGATTTTTTCCAATGAAAAAAATCACTGTTCCAAAAAAAAAAATTTGAAACATTACATAAAGTGGGGGGCTTCTCCCAAACACCCCACACTTAAAAATACCAACTTTAAGATTGCACTACCATCACAAAAAAGGCAAAGTAATGGAAGCGGCCAAGCGATTTTTTGTTCCCAGGGAAAGAATTTGCTTATATGCCATTTCGCTATTTTGCCTTTTTGTGCTTTCAAGTTCGATCAAGACGCATTCGAAAGAATGCGTCTTCGATCATTTAATAGGAACCCTCTACAGCCACCCTCTCCCCTCCCTTTACATTCTATTATTCCACTTCAGATAAACTAGCCCCTTGGATCATTCATCTTTGTAAGGACTTCATCTCCCATCTTCATACTCACATATACAATCTCTGCATAACTAACTATATTATGCCTCAGATATGGAACACAGCAATAATCACTCCTATACAAAAACTGTCAAAGTCAAATACTACTTTGTAATTCTTTCCTATCTTAGTACTTCCTACTTTAAGTAAAATACTAGAAAAAATTATCTGCAACCAAATTACTGCTTATTTACATCAATACCATCTTCTATCCAGGAAGGAAAATGGTTTCTGGTCTGGATACAACTCCATAACAACTCTCTACTCTCTCAAAGATGACATTCTATTCACTATGGACAACAGTAACCTAACAGAAGCTGTCTTTACTGACTGCACAAAAGCCTTTCATCTAATTGATCATAACTTATTTGACAACTGATGGAGAACCTTGGTTTGTAGATTTCCTCACCTACAGACCCTTCAAGGGGAAAAGAGGCACCACCACCTTTGAAACAGCTCATCTTATGAAAGGAGTCTCCCAGGGCTCCACTTCAGCCCCTCTGCTACAGATTCAGTGAAAACCTCACACCCCTGCCCCCCATCAGTAAATCAGGACATCCCAAGTACCTGGCCCCTTCCCTTATCTCTAGGGAACAGGTCATCACTGCCCTCTCAAAGGCAAAAAATACAGCCTCCATGGGACCTGATAACATCCCAGGCTGCATCCTACATGAACACTGCATGAACTCGCAGCACCATTAGTCACCTTATTCAACCAAGCCTGAGTACCAGCTTTGTCCCAGCCGAGTGGAGGGCAGCCACTGTCATCA
The DNA here is from genome assembly GCF_019279795.1 of Protopterus annectens. Classification (NCBI taxonomy): domain Eukaryota; kingdom Metazoa; phylum Chordata; order Ceratodontiformes; family Protopteridae; genus Protopterus; species Protopterus annectens. Next base: position 685,053,509 of record NC_056750.1, read on the forward strand.
CTTTACACAAAGGTGGAGCATCCACAGATCTGGGAAATTATAGACCCATCAGCCTAACTAGCCTTATCTGTAAAACCATGCAATGGATTATCATGGACATCATTAACAGTGACATTGGCAACCTCCAAACATTCGACCCCACACAGTTTAGCTTTGTCAAGGGGAGGTCATGTCTGTTAAATCTGGTCAAATTCTTTGAGACAGTCTCCAAAGCCATGGATGAGAGGAAGACAGTGCATACCACCTACCTTGACCTGGCCAAAGCCTTCAACACTATTCCCCACTCTGTCATAACAGATCAACTCTTTCAATTAGGCATCAATCCATACGTTACCAGATGGGTAGCAAACTGGCTCACTGATAGAACCCACCTAATCAAAATAGGAAAAGCCACCTCAAGCAAACCTGTAACAACTGGTGTACCACAGGGATTGGTCTTGAGGCATCTGTTATTCGGGATATATTTCTCTGAGGTGCAGGCCAACACCAGTGGGCTATGGCTGACCAAGTTTGCAAATGACTGAAAGCTTGGCGTGATAATAAATTCCCCAAGTGATGTGGACATCCTCCAAGAGGATTTCATCCAAACAAATGACTGTTGCCAGAAACATGGCCTCAAGCTGAATGCGAAAAAATGCATCATCATCCCCTTTGGGGAGAGTGACGTCCCCACATTATCATATTAAAAACAATGTCCTAAGCATGCGATCACTCATGAGGGATTTGGGCACGCAGGTTGATAGCAACTTGACTTTTGACCACCATGTTGCTTCCACTGTATGGAAAGCTTTCTACATGGCCAACTTAATAAGTAAGGGTATCTCATCCAGGGACAAGGAGGTCATAACATCCCTGTATTCTTCCCTTATAAGGCCACTTATTGAGTACAATATCTCCTTCGGCATGTAGCTCGCAAAGCATATGCAGCAGCTGGAGAGACCACAGAGGCTCCTCAAACCTCTACCCTACACAGATGGGCTAAAAGCCACGTCCCTCTACTCAGTTTCATGCAGACTCCTCAGAGGTGACGTGTCTAGCATGCAAAGCAATATCAGACCCTGCCTTGATATGACTACTGCATATCCGCAAGTCAAGCTCCACTCGAGTAACTCACATGAGCAACCTCAACCTGGTCTGTGACATCAATAAGACTTGTTGGTGGGACAAATTTGTGCCCCAGAGATTTCACCATCTGTGGAATAGACTCCATATCCACATCAAGCAGAGTACCTCATTATCCCATTTTAAGTGCAACCTGGATGGATGGGAAACAGAAAATACACCCATAGGATTCCACCTGTGTCCCTGCTGGACAGGGTTTTGGGTGCTGACTTGTCTAAATATGGGCTAAACTCTTGATTAGGCTTATAAGACCCTCAGGGCCAATAGCCTAGTAACTTCCTATGATCCTATAACAACTGGATTTGTGTTAAGCATGCATTTTCTGAAAGATATGAAGTCTGAAACTCAAATGTATTGCATTATTTAGTGGTGTCAGTCCTCAATGATTTGCCAGAAAGCCACAAATTTTATGAGAAACAGACCAAAAATATGAGACAAAAATTCAGACATTCTGTGAAAATCTGGACAGCTGAGAAGTATGATGAATGCCACTGCCTAACTCTTGCCAAGGCTAAATGGTTCCCATTACATTTAAGACCCAACATCCTACTAGGATCACTAATTCACAAAGCTGTTTCTCCTCAGACATCTTCCTCTCTCACTAAAACTTTTCACCAAACTCCCCACATGTAATCTCAGAAGTTTCTCTTAATCTCAACCCACCATAAACCTTATTGCACCAATCATGTATTCTCCATCCTAGCATCTAATATGGGACTCCATTCCACTGTCAGAGATATCCACATGTACTCAGATTTCAGACAACAGCTCAAGGAACACCTCTTCACTTAAACAAGTTGCAGCTCCACTCACACAAAGGTCACCTTACATGACCTATGCAGTTCTCTTATACCCTTTTATCCCTATTTCATCCTTCCTTATCTTGTCATCCCTCACTTACTACCACTCATTTATCCTACATTACTATACTCTTTGCATCTCATACACTTCTCTTCTTTCTACTCCTCTTCTCTCTGCATGCCTCTCTCTATTTCTGTATTTTCTCCCCATGGTATAATTTCCTGCAACTGCTCTCACTTGCTTCTAAAAATGTCTTCATGCCTCTCATTACAGTGGTATGCTGCTATCACTGTAGCATAAGCCATCTCAGTTATTATGGCTATATCTTATTCAAAGAGCTCTGATAATCATAATTCCATTTTTGTTCCTTGTTTTCACTTTGCAAATTACTTCTTGAACTGTTGTAGCATATTTTTGCATCTGTAAATATGTATATGTTTTATAGCATATCCTTGTACCTGTAAATATGTTTTGTTCATTTCTTATGTGATCCTATTCACCCGGGCTGTGCTTGCAAATGGTAAAATGAGATTAGTGCACTACCCAGGTAAACGCATTATCATATCTACCTATCTATAAATAAAGTTTGTGTGTGTTGTATCATGGCTTTTAGGAATTCTGTTTCTTAACTGTCATTTTCTTGCATACTGTTCATCTTGATATAAAACTGGTCTATTATTCCTGCAAGCTCTGCTATTTGTATTTGAATTAAAATAAGTGAGTTTTTTATTTCTGGTGTTGAGATCTGGTTTTTATTGGTTTTAGTCTTTTTAGGACAACCTGATATGGTGTTCATACTTCTAGGTGAAATTTGGCAACAGCATCAAGGAACTTCCCCTATTCTTGGTAGTCAGGGGGACGGTGTGTGTGTTACACATCTTGACTTCCTGTTTCCTGTCCAGGCACAGAGGCAACCAGGAGGAACAGGGAGAAAACATGGCTGATTCAGCTTTTGCTGAAAATGGAGTGAAAGTTGTTGAAAATGTAGTTGAAATGGTAGAATCGCTACCACAAGTTTTTTTTTCTGATGATGTGGGTGCAGAAAAAACAGTGATATTGGAGGAAACGCAGATTGTAGCTGAAACAGAGATGGATTCAGTGGAAAACTTTCAGAGGAGATTGTTTGAAGGAGAGACAGTTACCTCTGAAAAATGCATAATTGCAACCCTACAATCAGGGAGGGTAGGTTGTGGAATAATTATTTGGAAGAAATGGTAAACCAAAGTGAACCAGAAAATGGAGCAGCAGTTTCATGGAGTGACATCATGGAAAAAATAGAAGAAAAAAAAGAAGAGGAGACTGTGCCAGAAAAAAAGATCCAGATACAAAAACTTATCCACAAATTGTTGGAGAAGGAACAAAGAAGAAAGAAGAAGAAACAAAAAAAAAAAGTATACAGTATGTGTGAGCAGTAAAAAAAGAAAGTTTGGACAGATATGAGGTTTGGGACTCTGTCATAGCATCACTGGGTGTCAAAGCAAAGGAGGTAAGAGCATTTCTTTTAAATAATAAAGAGATTTTTTGTGACTTGGTATTTGAGACTGGGCAGGCCATGGAAATTTTTTTGGGTGAATATGAACAAAAGAAAAATATTTATCCATGGTCAGACTACGTGGTGGAAGCTTTTTACAAACAAAAAAGAAGAATAATGATCCAGTTTAGAATGGAAGCTGAAGCAAAAGAACTGAAAGAACATTTGCTAACTACATGTAAAGAAGTAATAAACACTGCAAAAAATATATGATGAAAGAGGGCTGTGAACTGGAGGATGGGATTGGAGTAATAATAAAAATGGAAAATGATAATATTATGCATGTACCTAGTATTAATAATGTTCATGGTAAAAGGGGTTTTGTGAAACACAGGGGTCAACCAAAGACTTATTTTTGTGGAAAAAATGATCATTTAATTAATGAATGTGATAAAAAAATTTTATTTTATGTGGTAAAACAGTGCATAATGCAAAAAATGTGGCAATACTGGTCATTCATGGCTAAAATGTGAACTGAATGTGCAAGAAATGAAAATGAAGTTATATAGGAGAAAGAGATGGAAGAATGTGTTTTACAAGAAAATGTAGAAAAAGATGTGACTGATAAAGACATACATGAAGTTAAAGAAAGTAACAAGGAAAAAGAAACTGAGGAGACAAGTGAGGGAAAACTGACTGTTGCACAGTAAGAAATAAAAATAATTTGATAAGGAAAATAGTTAAAGAAAAGAAAATTAAAAAATATAATGCTTAGAGAAAATAAGGAAGGAAAGGGATAAACATTTTATTATACTAACTAAAACTTTGGAATGGTACACTAGTTTAGACCTGGGGAAAAAAACATGCTCAGACATATGTATATTATATCAATAAAGCATTAAAATATTAGATGTAACCATAGTGGAACTAGGAAGAATTATGGTATTAGACTTGAGACAGAAAAAAATGTGTATATAGAATTATAGCTTTATATGCATATGTAACAAAAAAGAGAGAAATCATGTTAAAAAAAATATTCTTGAATATGTTTGTGTAAATAGGGCTATGTCAATGTTGTTCTTGTTTTATTGGAGCTTTTCTCCCTGGGTCTCCGCTGAAAATGTGCTCACACCCAGATGGACTATCCTGGTCAACAAATGTAAAATAAATAGTGGCGGGTGATTTCACTTGTAATTTAAGAAAAAATAAGAGCAATTGCTATGTTAAAATGGTTAAAGAAATTATGAGAAGTGGAACGTTATGTGTATGGGAGAATAGCCACTGGACCTACTAAAGGAATGAAATTAGGACAGAAATTGTTTTTTAAATATCTGATTAAAGTTAAAAACAAATTAATTAAATATGTTGGATTTTCAGAACATGTGGCTATATGGGTTAAAGTACAAGAAAATGAAGAATATATAAGAATAGGAAAATGAATAAAGAGAATTAATGAAAAGGACTTAGATTTAGAAGAGAAAAAAGAGCATATGGAGTTATGGAAAAATCACATGAGTATGAGAGAGCTTTATGAGAATTGGACTGTTTGGTGGCTTAATTTTAAAGGAAAATATAAAAACACACTTTTAGAATGTATTAGCATGAAAAAAAGAAAAGAAAGAGAGAGACATATAATACCAACGAAACAAGCAAGTTGGTCACAAGTACCCGAAACTGCACTGATAATCCAAAAAAAGGTACAAGCCAGATAGCCAGTCCCAGATGATTGCTTATTCTGCAAATCCATGAACCAACACTGATAAATCACACTGCAAACCAAAGAACATTAACGTAGTATAAAATATCCTAACGTTTTCATCGTATCACTTCATCAGGTGAATACCACAATCAAAATTGACTGCTTAAATAGAAGTTTAAAATGTTGACATCCAATGAAAATACAAAAACAATTAAAACCTTGTTTAAATTGTGACATGTTTGAAATATTTTGTTGAATGCTAAAAATATACCATATATGTACGTATTTAAAAAACTAAGAATATTGTTCTAAAAACTAAATATTCACTGTCAGGACCTGATTTTATGAATCAATAAAATCAGTAAAATAATAAAATAATAAAGAATTGAATTATACGTAAATGAAAGTGTGTCAACAGCAAAGTATTAGTTTAAAAATATGAATGATATTGTATATGAGTATATATATGTATATTTTATAAAAACAGTCAAAATGGCAGAAAAAGCATCAACTGAAGAAAAACTGGGAAGAATCACAGCAATAGCGTATAATGAATTTAATCTCCGCTTTCGTCACTAAAACTTCATCAGAAAACAATGAGCATGAGCACAATAAGATTTAAATAAGTCAATCAATTAGTACGTCACATAATTAATTAAATAAAACATTGAAGTTTAAAAACAAATAACCAGTATATAAATGTTATACTAAACCATTAAAAAATACACTTATAATAATAAATCTAATAGACTTCTTGTATCACTGTGCTTAGAAATAGTTAATTTACGGTGCTTCAAAAAACATTTCACATTAACTGTTTCGTTTAAACCTGGAGGGTGGTCAGAAAACAATCTAACCTGCCATAAGGTTTCTCGTTGCTCAACATAATTCCTAAAGTCACCAGCTCTCCTGTCATGTCTACAAATTTCCAAAACAGTAAACATGAATTTCTTAAAGTTTGTACAAGATATTGAATGCTTGTATAAAGCGTTGTTAAAATTTTTAATCTTAATAGCATATAAATGCTCTTTAATACGTTTCCCCAGGCTTCTTGTGGTCATGCCCACATAGAAGGCTGGGCAAACAGAGCAAAAAGCAATATAAACAATCCCACGACTTGTGCAATCAGCATAACCAGGCACCTCTAAAATTCTTTCAGACGTTGCAACATTTATGCAAGGTCCTTCAAAAATGAAACGACATGCTGTACAATTATTACATCGAAACATGCCTTTTTTCTTAGTTGTTGGGACCTTACAGATGGTACTAGGTCTCTCTAAAATCATTTTTAATGTATTATTTTTTCGAAACACAAAATTGGGTTTAGAACCAACAACTTTGAAAATGTCTTGATTTCCTTGAATAACTTTCCAGTTTTGTTCCATAATGGTTCTTATCTGAAAACAATCAGAACTCATTTCAAAAGAACAATAGTGATCTGAACTAGCACAATTACTTAACTGGGTGTCAACTACATTGTTTTTAACAATGCCCTTTATTAATATTGGTGGATATAAGGAAATTCGTTTCATAAAAATCTCATGACCAGTGTCAATTAGAAACTTCTCATCATGTCCTCTTTGAGCAAATAAATGTACAATGTAATGAAATTCGTGTATGACATCAATTTCCCTGGTGGTCATACGGCTAGATCTTATAAACTGTCCCCTTGGAATGTTTTTAATGATATATTTTGGATGACCGCTGGTGTAGTGTAGGTATCCATTAGTAAAAGTTCTCTTTCTGTGTATTTTACTATGAAAACAATTATCAGTGTGGTCCCACCAAATGTGTACATCCAGATAACTGACAGATAATCCCACATCACCCAGCGTAAATTTAAGAAATCCTGACAAAGTGTTAATTTCATGTAGAAAAAGATCCACAGTATGCCTGCTTCCCTCAATGACAAAAATTAAATCATCGATGTACCTACCGAAAAAAATAATGTTAAAATGTGCCTGCAAAATGGGTATGAACTCCCCCTCCCACCAAGCCATAACCAAGTTGGCATAAGCTGGAGCCGCTGGGGACCCCATAGCAACTCCATGTTTTTGCCTGTAATATGTGCTGTTGAAAAGAAAAAAATTATTTTCCAAAATAATATCCAAAAATCTACAAACTAAGGAAATTTGGGAATTGTTGAAAAGTTTTCCTTTGACTAAAAAACTACGTACCGCCTCTACCCCTTCATCATGGGGAATGCAGGTGTACAAGGAATTAACATCTAAAGTAAAAATAATATGTTTAGAAGGATCAAAAGTCTGATTCACATGAAAGTTTCTCATTTTTTCCAAAAAGTGCCAGGAATCTTTAATAAAAGATGCCTGATTTTCAAGTAAAGGGCCTAATAAGGCATCAATCACTAAAGAGATTCCTTCAGTAACTGAATGTGGTGATGAAACAATTGGACGTAATGGAGGATTTAAAACGTCCTTGTGGGTTTTAGGAATACCAAAAATAACACCTATTTTTGGATTTTCAACCACACAAAAGTTGTATAAACTAAAACTAATTTCACCACACATTAAAGCGTCATATAAGTGTGAATGCACTTCGTTAAAGTGCTTCAAAATATCAAAAAACGCAATAGGTTCATATTCACAAGTATTCCCAAGAACTTCTTGCATTTTCTGGTTGTAACTGTCATGATCCATGACCACAATATTCGAACCTTTATCACTTTTCATAAATCTAAGTGACACAGTAAGCTCTTTTAAATGTTTTAAAGCCTTTCTTTCAACACAGCTTAAGTTGTCATGATAGAAATTACTACTTTTAAACAACAAATTTACATCCTTAATGCACAACTCCTCATAAGCTTTGATGGTATAGTGTAAATTAGGTGTATAACTAGAAGGTTTGTTGAGCACATTAATGTTATCAGGTAAGTCATGCAGTAAGTAAGACAGATTTAGTTGTCTAGTGAATTTCTTAATATCAATGATAGTCCTACCGTAATCAGCTCTCTTACTAGGGATAAAATTAAAGCCATATTTTAACAAAGTCATCTCCACAGTGGTAAATAAAAAATCAGTCAAGTTAATAATGCCAAAATCGTCCGAAACATCACTTAAGCCTCGTCCCCCGACGATATCATTAAAAACATTCCAAGGGGACAGTTTATAAGATCTAGCCGTATGACCACCAGGGAAATTGATGTCATACACGAATTTCATTACATTGTACATTTATTTGCTCAAAGAGGACATGATGAGAAGTTTCTAATTGAAACTGGTCATGAGATTTTTATGAAACGAATTTCCTTATATCCACCAATATTAATAAAGGGCATTGTTAAAAACAATGTAGTTGACACCCAGTTAAGTAATTGTGCTAGTTCAGATCACTATTGTTCTTTTGAAATGAGCTCTGATTGTTTTCAGATAAGAACCATTATGGAACAAAACTGGAAAGTTATTCAAGGAAATCAAGACATTTTCAAAGTTGTTGGTTCTAAACCCAATTTTGTGTTTCGAAAAAATAATACATTAAAAATGATTTTAGAGAGACCTAGTACCATCTGTAAGGTCCCAACAACTAAGAAAAAAGGCATGTTTCGATGTAATAATTGTACAGCATGTCGTTTCATTTTTGAAGGACCTTGCATAAATGTTGCAACGTCTGAAAGAATTTTAGAGGTGCCTGGTTATGCTGATTGCACAAGTCGTGGGATTGTTTATATTGCTTTTTGCTCTGTTTGCCCAGCCTTCTATGTGGGCATGACCACAAGAAGCCTGGGGAAACGTATTAAAGAGCATTTATATGCTATTAAGATTAAAAATTTTAACAACGCTTTATACAAGCATTCAATATCTTGTACAAACTTTAAGAAATTCATGTTTACTGTTTTGGAAATTTGTAGACATGACAGGAGAGCTGGTGACTTTAGGAATTATGTTGAGCAACGAGAAACCTTATGGCAGGTTAGATTGTTTTCTGACCACCCTCCAGGTTTAAACGAAACAGTTAATGTGAAATGTTTTTTGAAGCACCGTAAATTAACTATTTCTAAGCACAGTGATACAAGAAGTCTATTAGATTTATTATTATAAGTGTATTTTTTAATGGTTTAGTATAACATTTATATACTGGTTATTTGTTTTTAAACTTCAACGTTTTATTTAATTAATTATGTGACGTACTAATTGATTGACTTATTTAAATCTTATTGTGCTCATGCTCATTGTTTTCTGATGAAGTTTTAGTGACGAAAGCGGAGATTAAATTCATTATACGCTATTGCTGTGATTCTTCCCAGTTTTTCTTCAGTTGATGCTTTTTCTGCCATTTTGACTGTTTTTCTAGTTTTGTTTGGCTATTTCTTTCAACTTGGTATGTATATTTTATAACTTAGCAGCCCTTAGTTTCAAAACGGGCTTTACAGATACCATGTCATTAAGGCCTGGGGGATGACTGGATAAACTATTACTTTGCATCTATATTATTTATTGTTTTTAAAAAATATTTTAACATTACATTTTTTCATAATATGTTTCAATGACTTAGTACTGAACAGTTATGGCTTTCACTCTTGTTATCCATATCACAACTTAGGGAAACATTGGAAAAGTATATTCATGTTTTAAGAATGCTTTTTACTTTCACCAACAGATGGAGCTGTTTTATTGCATATACTTGACACACTTTCATTTACATATAATTCAATTCTTTATTATTTTATTATTTTATTGATTTTATTGATTCATAAAATCAGGTCCTGACAGTGAATATTTAGTTTTTAGAACAATATTCTTAGTTTTTTAAATATGTACATATATGGTATATTTTTAGCATTCAACAAAATATTTCAAACACGTCACAATTTAAACAAGGTTTTAATTGTTTTTGTATTTTCATTGGATGTCAACATTTTAAACTTCTATTTAAACAGTCAATTTTGATTGTGGTATTCATCTGATGAAGTGATACGATGAAAACGTTAGGATATTTTATACTACGTTAATGTTCTTTGGTTTGCAGTAAGATTTATCAGTGTTGGTTCGTGGATTTGCAGAATAAACAATCATCTGGGACTGGCTATCTGGCTTGTACCTTTTTTAGATTAAATATAATATCAAGTCAATAAACATTCAGAGACTTATTAGAAAAGAAAAGAAAAGAAAAGAAAAATTCCTTTTAGAAAAAAAAGAGAAATATATAAAATGAACCAAATTAAAATTAACTTGTTATATAAACAAAACTACTGTTTACAAGGAAAGAAAGAAAATGTAGCATCATATTTGAGTAAAATAATAAAAGAAGGAAAAATAAGAGAGTTATAAAATAAGGAAGGTAAGCAAATAAAACAGCAAGAAGGAATGTTTGAAATAATTAAATAATATGTATTGAAATTATTTGTGAAAAGAGAAGAAAACATAGAACAAATTTATAAAGGTGAATTCTGCAACAGGACTGGATGGAATTGAATATGGTATGTATAAAGAAATGAAGGAGTGGCAAAAAATAATTGTTATAGAAGTTATGAATGAATTGTTAGAAACTGGAATAAAAGAGAGAGAGAGATATGTACAGGAGTTATAAAATTTATATTTAAAAAAAGAAATAAATTGGACACCTAGAAGATTGAAAAATATGGTGGATTATAACATTTTTATGAGAATAAAAACAAAAAAAGTTACAAAAAATGGATAGGATATATGACCAAAATGTACTCGGAAGAAAAGGAAAAGGAAGTCATGAGTTATTATAGATAATTAGAGAAATAATTGATATCATAAATAAAAATGTAGAAGTGAAGGTTATGATAGGGAATATAAGTAAAACCTATGATAATATTCAACATAAATTATTATGGGGAATTTTGCAGGCATATACTGTGAGTAAAATGATTTTACAAGTAATAAAATCTATTTATATTTAAAAAAGGAAATAAATTAGACACCTAGAAGATTGAAAACTATGGATTATAACATTTTCATGAGAATAACAACAAAAAAGTTACAAAAAATGGATAGGATATATGTCCAAAATGTACTCAGAAGAAAAAGAAAAGGAAGTAAAGAGTTATTATAGATAATAAGAAAAATAATTGATATAAATAAAAATGTAGAGGTAAAGGTTATGATAGGGAATATAAGTAATGCCTATGATAATATTCAACATAAATCATTATGGGGAAATTTGCAGGCATATACTGTGAGCAAAATGATTTTACAAGTAATAAAATCTGTTTATGAAAGGAATTATGTGAAACTAAGTGTAAATGGCTGGATTGGGGAAAAATAAAAATAGAATGTGGAATAAAGCAGGGCTGTCCAGCTAGTAGTGTAATCTTCTCATTAGTTATGAATGTAATAGTGAAGGAAATTAATAAAATGTCAAGTAGCAGTGGATACAAAATGATGAAAGAAGTACAACTGCCAATAATGTATAATTATGCAGATGATATTGTATTAACTGTTAAAAATAAAGTATGGATGAAAGAAGTAAATGAAAAATTAAGTATAAATTTAAAACAAACTGGTTTAACTATAAATAGAGAGAAAAGTAAAGAATGTGGGTTTGAAGGTATGATGGGAAGTATTGAGTTCACTGAAAAATATGTAGATATATCAAAAATAATATTAGGAAGGAATGAATACAGACAGCAAAAATTAGATAATGTACTCAAAGAAGTAAAATATATGACTTTTTTTTGGAAATCATATAGATTTTCATATAGAAAAAAGCAAATTTGCTGATCATCATGGTAACAGGAAAAACTCCTTATGTTGCTAACATCTATATAATTCCTAGTAAGTATGAAAAGGAAGTACTAATAATTATATTTTCTTTTACATGGGGCTCTAGACTGAATCCAGTCAAGAGACGAATTGTATATATGAAAGAGCAGCAAGAAGGTTTAGGTTTAATACACCCAATAATACAGGTAGCGTCTTTAATTTTATACAAGGTATTAAAAGGAATTATGAAGGAAAATAAAAGCTTGATAAAAATGATAGTATATAATAAATACAAATAATTGTGGGAAGGAATGGAAATTAAAAAAAGAAGTAAAAGCATTATGAGAGAAGAAAGTTGTGTTATGGAAAATAAAAAATAATATATGAGAAAAATAGAAAGGAATGTTACTTAACTATTATGAAAACATTTTATTGCATCGATCATGGAAAGATTTTGAAAGAGGTAAGAAAAAAGCCATAATGTTTGACATAATAACTAGAAAAAGATTAAAGAACATAATTATTTTGATGGTGATTGTCTATTAGAAAACTGCTGGTTAAGACAAATATGCCATATGAGAAAGAAGCAAGATAAAATATGTAACAAATGCAGAGAGTATGAGACTACTGAGCATGTGTTTTTGAAATGTGAAAAAGCTAATAATTTGTGGAAAGAAATATGTAAACATAATAGGGTGAAAAGTTTGTTAAAATTTGACCAAATAAATATGGACATAATAGAATTTAGTTATTATGGTGTAGAAAAACAGGAAGAAGTGAAAAAAATGGACATAGTAATATTTTATGTTTCATGGACTATATGGAACGAGAGACTAAATGAAATTAAATACAATGGAAAATGGACTTTGACAAAGATTCTGGAGAAAATAATGTTTGGCTGTGGATAAAATAGTGGGGGCAATGCATAAACTGACGTTTATAATGTATGGACATTTGCAAATAGATTTAAATAATGTAAATAATGTAAATATGTAAATAACAAGTAATGTATATATCAATAAAAAAACCCTACTCTTTATTGTTGTGAGTGGGATCCATTTTGGAGGAGCACTTCCTGTTTCTGTTCCAGGAAGATGGAGCGATGAGTGAAATGGAGAAAGCAAATATTGAAAATGGAGAATGTATTCAGGATTCTGAGGGAATGTTTAAAAGAAACCATTTGATGGAGATGAGTCAGCAAATGATGGCTGTATAATTACAACCTTCCTGATGCAGAGACAATCCTGAAGAATAGTGGTGAGACAGGAAAGAAACCCATTCAGGGAAAGAAAAAGAAGGCAAAAGTAGAGAAGCAGAAAAGAAGGCAGAAGAAAATGAAAAACAGAAGTGAACAGCTATGAAGTGTGAGACAATTTAATAGCTCCTTTGGGTGTAAAAGCATATGATGTAAAAGCATTTATTCTTATTAAAGAGACATTGTATGACATTATTATTTGAGACAGTTTTTTCAATGGAAAATTTTCTTGGAGAATATGAAAAAAGGAAGACTGTAACCAATGGAATCTTTAAGTGATAAAAGTATTTAACAGGGAAGCAAAAAAGAAGATTAATGTACAATTCTGAAAAGAGGTAGAAACAGACTTTGAAAGTACATTTGAAAGCTTTATGCAAAGAAGTACTGGACATTGCAAAATTTTATGATAAATGAGGTTTATGGACTGGTGGTGGGGGACTGTAATATTGCATTAAAAACAGAACAAGAAAAAAATTGCACATAAACCAAGCATGATAAATGTAGATGGCAATAGGGGTATTGTAAAATACTGGGGACAACTCAAAACATTTTTTTTGTGGAAAAAAGGACATTTTATAAGAAATTGTTACAAAAAATATTACATTTGTGGGTAAATGGATATGATGCAAAAATAATAAATTAAAATGTTATAAATGTAGTAAAATTGGACATTTATGAATGGATTGTAAAATGAAAATATGAATAAGGAAAAAGAAACAAAAAAATTAACAAAGGAAATACATTTTAGAAGCAGTATAAACTGAAGAGAAAGTAGATGAGCAAAAAATAAAGAGTACATAGAAGAAGGTTCTGAAATAAGTGAAGACAAATTGGGAGGTATCAAAATGGAAAAAGAGAATTCTATTGGTAAAAGTGTAAAAAAAGAAAATTTAAACAGTAAGTACAAAAGAAAAAAAAGGAAAGGAAATTAATGAAAAATAACACATACAGCTAAAGACTGGGGCTTTGTACAATGACTAAGGTGTTTGACTTTCAGACAGAAGGCACAGTGTTTTATTCTCACCTTTGAAAAGGAAATAAATTAGGTTTAGAACAGCCCATCAATAAAGCTAGCCAAGTAATTAGCTATGAACTTAAAAAAAATTAATCTAATGGAAAATGAAAATGTGTAATATTTTCAAAAATGTGAATAGTATTAATTAATTAATTTATTTATTTCCAGTTTGATAACCGGGGAGGTCCACTGGGCCCAGAGGGCCCATTTTCAGTGGAGGCCCGGGGTGAAAAGCTCCGTATTACATACAATTAGAACAAATACAGAGTTTTACATTAAGGTCTGGAGAGAAAAGCTCCTTATTAAATACAGTTAAAACAAACATTTATGTAATTATACATACAATTATAAAATGTTTTAGAAAAGAAAGTATAATTATATATGGTGTTGTACCAATTTGAAGGGGAGCACAAAGAAAGGGAGAAAAAGTAGGGAGGAAAGTAAAAGAGAGAAGGGAGAGAGAGCTATGTACAGTATTTACATCTGGACATTCTTTAGATTTCAGACCGTGGAAGTTGAGGGGAAGAAAAGAAAAGAAAAGAAAAAAATAGCCAGTGCATGAGGGAGTAAATGTATAAGTGATATTAGGAGGGGTTAGGTAGGAAGCAGAAAGTAAGGAAGAAAAAGTAGCGAGAAAAATAACAGAGAGGGGGGAGAGAGAGCTATGTACAATATTTACATTTGGGCATTCTTCAGATTTCTGACCAAGGCAGGTGTAGGGAAAGAAAAGAAAACAGATAGCATGTGCAGAGAGAGGGGAGAGAGAGCTATGTACAATATTTACATTTGGGCATTCTTTAGATTTCTGACCAAGGCAGGTGTAGGGAAAGAAAAGAAAACAGATAGCATGTGCATGAAAGAGTAAATGTATAAGTGATATTAGAAGGAGTTAGGTAGGAAGAGTGCAATTACATTTCCAGTTTTGGGAGAGGTGGGAGTGGAGCAGGGATTTGAAGAGTTCTAAGCTTGAAGTGATTCTTAGCAAGGGAGGGAGGGAGTTCCATTTTTTGGCTAGAGAATAGGAAAGGAGAAAATGGCCAGGGGGACATTTTGGTTTATATACAGAAAGAAGATTTTGTTGGGCAGATCTAAGGGGTCTGTTTGGAGTGTAGAATTGTAAGATATTAGTAAGAGCAGGGCATGCAGTAAGTTTAAAGATTATTTTGTGGGCTGTAGTAAGCTGTAGGTAGACAAGGTGGTTAGGAAGCTCAAGCCACTTTAGCATATTGAGAGGGGTGCAATGATGAGAGGAGTGTTTAGATTTATTTATTTATTTATTTATTTATTTATTTATTTCAGTTTGATTACCGGGGAAGTCCACTGGGCCAGAAAGTGCCCATTTTCAGTGGAGGCCCGGGGAGAAAAGCTCCACAAAAAAAAAAACACACACTACACACAATAAGAGGTTACAAAAAGAAATTTCAAATACAGAGGTAAAAATACAAGTATGAATTCATGCAAAACAGGTATAGTAAAATAATAAATTGTCATTGTACAAGCAATGAGACAAAGTTGCAGGTTTTTACATTCAGAGCAATAGGAATCAATTGTCAAGAAATAAATAAATAAATAAATATTGAGAGGGGTGCAATGATGAGAGGAGTGTTTAGATTTAGTAGCAAATTTAGCAATTTTGTTGTAGCAGCTTTCTAGTTTTGAGGAGAT
Source organism: Protopterus annectens (assembly GCF_019279795.1). NCBI lineage: Eukaryota > Metazoa > Chordata > Ceratodontiformes > Protopteridae > Protopterus > Protopterus annectens. Next base: position 685,069,223 of record NC_056750.1, read on the forward strand.
GGTAATAGAAAGATTGGTTAGAAGTGGAGTACCATACAATAGTGAAGGGAGTAAATAAGTAGAAGCTAGAGTTTGCCTTGTAGATGGAGAGAGAAAGTGAGCATTTCTATATAACATACCTAGCTTCTGATGGGTTTTTTTTATGTTAAGTTGGATGTGTGTATCGAATTTCAGGTGTTCATCGATAGTGACCCCAAGAAGTTTAGCAAAGGGGGCAACTTCTATAGAGGAGTTGGCGTGGCTGAAAATATTGAAGGATTGCTTGTCAAGTGTGACAGTTTTTGAGGGAGAGAAGAGAAGGATTTTGGATTTATTGGCATAAAGTGAGAGATGGTTTTGAAGCATCCAGTGCTCGGTAGTTGTAAAGGCCAATTGGGTTTTTATCTGGAGCTGAGTGAGACTAGGAGCAGAGCAGACTAAAGTGGAGTCATCTGCATATTGCACTATTTTAGTGTTAGGAATGGCAGTGTGAAAGTCATTGACAAATATATTAAAGAGCATAGGTCCTAGTATGGACCCCTGGGGAACCCCGGTGGGGGTAGGAAGGAAAGTAGAGATACCGGTTTGCCATTTCATGGCCTGGGATCTGTTAGAAAGATAACTGTGGAACCAGTTAAGGCAATTTTGAGAGAGATTAAGGTTAGAGAGATGATTCAGAAGGTGGGTATGGGAGATGGTATCAAATGCTTTGGATAGATCAAGGGCGATGGGGGAAACAATATCTCCAGAGTTATGTGCAAGGTTTATTATGTCTAAGAAAGAGAGGAGAGCAGTTATAGTACTATGTCCAGGACGGAAGCCATGTTGGATAGGGGTAAGGAGTTGATTATTTATGAGGAAGGGCATGAGTTGGAGATGGATGCATTTTTCAAGGATCTTTGAGATTGGTGAAAGAATGGCTATGGGTCGGAAGTTGGAGATGTTATTATTTTTGCTTCCTTTGTGGGGGGGGCAGGATATAGGCTGCCTGCCACAATTTGGGGACATACGATTCCTATATGGATCTGTTGATGAGAATGCTGATGGGAATGTCAATACCATCTGCGGCAAGCTTTAGAAAGAGTGAGGGAATATTGTCAGGGGCGTTGGAGCATGGCTTAAGTTTAGAGAGTAGCTTTTTGATGTAGGAGGTTGAGATGGGTTTTAGATAAAAAGTTGGGGGAGGATTGGGAGTGGGGGGTTTATGAGAGGAAGGGGCAGTAGAATTGAGAGGAAGGGAGTAGACCTGGTTGGGGAAGGTCTTAGTGAGTTCAGCTATAGAGTTAGTAAAAAAGGAGTTGAAGAGGGTAGCAATTTCTGTATCAGAATATAATATTAAGAATATAATAAGAAGAATAGGAGTTTTGGAGTGGTATAATACATGTGATTTAGATGCAATTATATTAGAAGACACAAGATTTTTAACAAATGAAAGATTGCAAACAAATTATAGGGATGAAAGATAATCTGCAATTTGGGAAATGAGAGATGTTTTTAAATTTTCATATTCTGTAGAAATACAGTAAAGATATGAAATGTAGCTTTTGCAAAAATGATAAGATTAACCACTGTAGATTTAAAATGGAAACAAGTATATAAAATTATAATGCTATATATTAATACTAATTATAAAGAAATGGAAATATTATTTCATCATATTTAGACTATGTAGTGATAAATATGAATATTATAACAGCAGATTTCACTTATGATTTAATTGACAAGCATAAAAATAATGGAAATTATATGAAAATGTTATGTTATAAGATGTGGACTTACAAAAAGGGATGTATGGAACTGAAATAGATAATATCAGAAGGTTTAGTTACAGGAGAAGAGGAGGTAGTTGAAACAGGATTTCCTGATCATCTTGCAATATGGCTAGAGATAAAGGAAAACATATATAAAATAGGCAAATGAATTAAAAGGATAAATAAAAAAGCATGGAAAGAGATTAATAACACAGTTATGGAAAGATCATATTACTATGAGAACATTTTATAAAAATTGGTCTGAATAGTGGATATTTAAGGAGAAATAAAAAAATAAAAATGACAGTGGCACTATGATCTGAGAAAAGTAGAGCATGAAAAAATAAAAAAAGAACACAACAATTGAAAGATCTAGAAGATAATGATAGAAAGTATTTTGACAAAAAAAGAATTGCATGAAAGAAGTCAATAAAAATACAATAATTTTTATATAAGAAAGATATTTTTACAAGGAAGGAGTAGTAGTATCA
>NC_056750.1:685076443-685083943 GCF_019279795.1 Protopterus annectens
TATTTTGAGCAGTAACATCAGTGTTAACTTTGCTTTTAGAATAACGACATTGGCCACTCTATCAAAAAGAATTACTAGGAAATACTGGAAGTGGAGAAGGCAAATATCAAGCAACATGGAGAAAACATCAATAAAAGACACCTGCTTAATGAATGGGTCAGCAGTGCTCCTTTGACACTCAAGAACAAGAACTTCTCCAACAAATCAGGCAGCAAAACTGCCAGGGACAGTAAGGAGATACAAGGATGAGTTTGGCTTTCTGGAATTGTACCTTCTGGATGAATTTAGTCTTCACAGAAAATGGACTAAAGATAAAAGGGGTCCCGGTGGCTCCCTCTGGGGCAGAGCATCCTTCAGAAGTTTTGTTAGTGATGGGATGAGTTAAGAGTTTGCATTTGTGTTGGTCAGTGAAGTGAACACATTGTATCTGGGTTTCTCCATTTTTGGAAGATGATCTTTGTAATAGAGGGGTTGAGGGAACCACTCACAGTGGAAGCAGCAGTTATACTGTCTGTCAATGATTTGAATGAAAACTGATATGGGTGACAACAAAAAAAAGCTGATGGGCATCATCCTTTCCAACAGTCTCATACGTCTCTGTTATGGGGAGGTAAGATCAAGTTTTCCCTTGCTAGCTGAAGCACCATACAGTTGTCTTGCTGCTGTCTGTATGGCAAGAACTGTCATTAGGATAGAAAGAATTGGAGGGTTAAGTAACACTGCCTTCACCTCCATTATGTTGATAGAAACTGAAATTTCTAAAGACATTCATGACATCCAGACATCCTGAAATGTCTAACAATGAAGCACTGCACCTGTCATCCCTCTGCACTAGGGTGGCCCATCTATGGGCTCAGGTAACTAAAGACCCATAAGGCTTACTAGTTGCATATGCAAAGCCATGAAAATAATCGTCATAGAAATGATAAAGAATGACATGGGAAACCTTTAGACACTTGATTTACCCCAGTTTGGCTTTGTCAAGGCTACGTTATGCCTACTTAACTGGGTGGAATTTTTTCAAGAAGGTCACTAAAGCAATGGATAAGGGAAAACAACTGACAACACCTCATTCAGGCATTGTAGGCGAACTCACAAAATTAGGTACAATTCCCCATTACTCACTGGATAGCCAGCTTTCTCACAGAAAGGACCCATGAAGTTAGGAAAGTCTGCCCCACAAAAACACCAGTCACTAGTGGAATCCCTCAAGGTTTGTGCTGGTGCTGCCCCTTTTTGGCATCTACTTCTCTAAAATCAAGGCCAACATCAAGGGCCTCTGGCTGACTAAGTTCACAGATGATTGCAAATAACCCAGTCCTGTCCCAAATGCCCTCAAAGAAGTCCTGACAGATTAATAGCTGGTGTCAGAGCTGCAGTCTAAAACTCACTACTAAGAAATGAATAATGGTATCCTTTAGAAAGACAATGACCAGATTAAAAACATACTCCTAAGAGTAGAGTAGACCACTGGTAAGGAATTTGGGAACACATGTAAACAGTAATCTGATGTCCTTTGACCATTGTGCCCATGATAGCTAGAAAATCATTCTATATTGTGCAACTTATAAAGGTATGACATCTATAAGTCTAATGTCATTGTTCCACTGTACTTGGCCCTTATCAGACAAATCATTGAGTACAATTCCCACTTTGGTAAGTACTTGGCCAGGCAGGTGCAACAGCTGGAACATATGCAGAATTTCCTCACAAAAAGAATACGTAGCCTAAACAACATGCTCTACATAGACTGCTTCAAAGCCCTATCCCTGTACTTGGCCTCCTACAGATTACTGACAGGGTATCTATGCCATGCCTACAAAGCATTCTCTGATACTGCTCTAATGGACCTCTTGCACATCTTGAAATAAATAGCATTAAAATTACCTGATATAGGGACCTAAACCTCATCTGCTACATAAATATGACATGATAGTGGAACAGGTATGTATCTCAGAGACAAATCCTTCCTCTGAAAAAGGACTCCCATCCCCCTAACCCAATTCAAATGTAACTTGGACCAATGAATGGGGAATCAGATGCCAGACCGGTGATACATTTCTGTCTCTCTAGTAGACACAGGTAGTCCATAAATGATTGATCACCCATGTTGTGGCATGTGTTTTAATAAAATGATTGTTTAAACTGTATGATATAATAGTAGCAAACTGATGAAGGGTTTTACCCAAAAGCTTTATCCTGTGATCTGTGAATAGACTGAGTGCTGCTTTACTGTTTTGCTTCATTTGAGTTGGTAATTTGATAATTCAACAGTGAGACTTTTCTGCAGTTGGTGTATATCCAGTAATTTTGCCATTTCTTGAACCTGCTGTGGACACTTGTTTGGAAAGGAGATGACACAACCCATACAAACTGGAAAAGGAGATTGTCAAATAGTTTATGTTGAAAGAAGTTCTGTTTATAGTTTTCTGCAACTATTTGGCACCTCCCCCCTTACTCAATGCAATGGGAAATGGTGAAGGTAATATGAGAGCCGATCCTCATAAAATCATTACCATAGATATATTAATAACTAAGCTTGAAAGAAAAGTGCACGTTTTTAAACAACCCCAATGGCAGCGGCTGAGCTTTAATGCTTATTTGGAGCTGAATGTAGCTCCGAGGGGGCTGCGAATATTAAAAATGCCATCCTATGCTAATACGTATCTTGAGCTATTTAAGCAATGGCAACAATTGAATTTAAAGCTCAGTAGGGATTATATGGCTCTTATGAACCCATTTTTTACTAGCATATAACAAGAGTTAAAAGATGAAGTAGTAAAGCTTGAAAATGAAATAACATCATCAGATGACTTTAACAGTGCTTCTGTATTGTACCAGCAAATGCTGGATAGACTAAACCTCTTAGATAAGTGACTAGAAGCAATAAAACTTTGCAAACTACGAAGAGATATCACTGATTTTAATCAAGGCCATATTTTCTCTTGGCCGAAAAGTGACTTTAAAAACAATCAAAATTATAATAAAACTATAAATAAACCAGCCAAGATATATAAGAAAAGGAGAAATGAATAGGTTAGATTCATTTTCCGATGATGGGCAGCGTTTAACCAATCTGGTGAGCTCTGTGAGTACAGCAACCAGTAAAGGATGATGATGGGCATGTCCAAACAGTGGGAATATTGAGTTAATTAGATGCAGGCATTGAGCTACATAATAATATGACGGCTGAATCAACGAATCATGAAATAGAAGCTGTGCAACCTCAGAAGTCCTTCCTGCTCTGGGAGGGTTGGATAATGGCACAGCAGTCGTAATGCCACAGACCAAGGTTCTTCAGGGCAAAATGAAACCAGTGGTTTTAAACTTGTCGGAGAAAATAGAGGAAAGGAAACGGACAGAATCAAGAGGGCATTCTCAACACTGCAACCAGAATACAATGAAGAGGAAGAACGACAGCCCATTAACTTCAAGCAAGCTGAATCGCAGATAAGTACTGTACAGAAAGGACTAACTGTAAACTTTTTAAACTTTATTTTAACTGACTCATATGTTAAATTGTTTAGTAAAGGATTACAATTTATACCATCTAGAAGTGAATGTTTAGTTAATACACTGACAGATTTGCACATTTTTTGCAGAAATATAAGTTTAAAGTTATTTTTTAAGAAAGAAGCAACTACAGGGAATTTAGAACAGAAAATCTAGAATTTTTATGCCTATGCATTGTCCTATTGTCAATGCTTTTTTAAGTGCATGTGAAGAGGATTTTAGGTTATTGTGTAAAAAACAAAAAAAGAATTCCAGTAATAGGAAATGCTTTAACCTTGCATATGATGAATATAAAGCACTATGTGATTTAAAAGCAGCTGACAATCTGATAACTAAACAAGCAGACAAGGGTGGAGCAATAGTGTTATATGATAAATGTAGTACATATATTGCATGTATGAATGCCTTTTTAAATGATATTAAGACTTTTAAAGAAGTTAATTTCATTGACATTAGGAGGAAAATATTAAAAGTCAACATTACAGTTACAGGGATATATTTCGATAAAATTATTCAATTACTTGACAGTTTCATGTCCTTTTACCCCCATAATATATGGTATACCTAAGCTGCATAAGTTTCTTACTGAACCTCCTATGAGACCAATCGTGTTAAGTAGGGGCTGGGTCACCGAGCCATTGTCCATATATGTACAGGATGTTTTGAAGCAATATCTACCGTTATCTCCTAGTTATATCAAAGATACTGGGGATTTTTTGAAGAAACCTTATGAATGGTATAGATGTAGAAAAATTAATGGTACATATTTATTGGTAACTCTTGACATAAATTCACTGTTTACAGTAATACCTAATGAGCATGGTACAGATGTCATGTGAGAGTTCCTATGTACAAAGACAAGACTGAGTGGAGTAGGCATAGAAACTATATGTAGTATGATAGAAATGGTTCTAACAAGTAATGACTTTTTGTCTAATGGTCACCCATATTTACAAGTTTCAGGTATGGCCATGGGGACCTCCATGGCCAATACCTATACAAATATTGTCTTAAATCAATGGGAAGAGGAATATGTATATGGTATGAAGAACTTATATAAGCATCATGTTTAGTTCTACCAGTGTTTTGTGGATGACTTTTTTTTAATATGGGGTGGAGATGCTGAGAGTTAATCAGAATTTATCCAATATTTAAATAATAGTACATTTCTGGAATTTAAAATGACCTATTCTGAACAACATATAAGTTACTTGGATGTATTACTATACAGAGAAGGAGATAAATTAGAGACTACAGTTTATAGAAAGGATGTACAGGTTAACAGATACACTCATCCTATGAGTATGCATTCCAAGCACGTGTTTCGAGGAATAGTGAAAAGTCAACTGTTGAGAATAAGTAGGTGAAATACAAATACGGTGAAATGTAAGGAACTGATGGAAATATTAGCAGGGGAATTTAAGGAAAGGGGATACAATGAGGCCCTATTACATAATAATATATATGAAATATTGGAACAAAGGGATACACTAGCACCAGCTGTAGTTGGTGATGTTCCACAGACATATGTAGGTAATAAAGAGAATGCAAATCAGCTAAGATATACCACCACCCAGAATAATTTAAGTACAGACAGAGAAAGTAGTATGGAATAACTGGCGAATGTTGGCATCAATGCCAGAACTTATACCTATTGGAGGAGAGAAACCAAGATTTGCACGTAGGAACTGTTTAAATTTAAAGAGGGAATTATGTTATAAAGATTTTAGATTGAATAATAAGGAAGTGATAACTTTAAATAAAAATGGGACTGTACCATGCTATAATTGTAGTTGCTGTAAAGATATATGCAGTGATACAGAGTATAAACATCCTGTAAGTAAGGAAATATACAAGACTGATTGTCATGCAACTTGTAAGACTGAACTGATAGTATATCTGGCTACCTGCATGGGATGTGAACATTTCTATGTAGGTAAGTGCTCTAGGCACTTGAAAGATCGTATAATTGAGCACAAATCAGAGGTAAGAATAGTTATGACTAATGCATTAACCAAGCATTTTAAGGACAAAGGGCCAATACATACATTCAAATTTAAAGTGCTGCAGGTATTACATATAGACATGAGAGGTGGGTACATTAGGTGGGGACATTAATAACAGGTTAGATATAGCTGAATATAAATGGATAACCATGTTAAAGGCAGATAGATGCCAGGGTCTTAATCTAGTTAGTATAAAGCCCATTTTGGTAGCTAAACAAAAGCAATATAAGTGACAGTTTTGCACATACATATAAAAATGTTGGTGAAATGTTTAACATTTTGTGTAAATGTTACATTTAACAATATGTCTAAGTACTATAAGGCTGGTTAACTGACTGAAACTGATTTTTATTGGATGGTTATGTGTTTTAATGAAATGATTATTTAAACTGTGTTTGATATGGTACTAGCATACTGATGAAGGGTGTTACCTGAAAGCTTTATCCTGTGATCTGTGAATAAACTGAGTGCTGCTTTACTGTTTTGCTTCATCTGAGTTGATAGTTTGATAATTCAACAGTGAGACTGTGCTGCAGTTGGTGTATATCCAGTCGTTATCATAGTAATCATCTTTGAACCCAATGGTTGGATCTATTGGATTGATCTCTTCAGGAACTTTAAGCCCTCAGTTTTTATCACTTTAATTGGATGGCATGGATGTCTAGCAGGGGAGAGGACTCCAAAACCAGGGCTAAAATGTAAGAAACCATGAAACTCTTGGAGGTAACCACCATCATTCAGCTGTTCTTGGTTATAATTTCCAAATGAAAGGTGGAAAAAAAGATGACCCCTGAAAGGCATAGCCTTTGTACTTCTGTTGACCACATATTGACTATAGCTGCCCAGTGACTGCTGACAACCCCAGCATGAGGCCTTTGGACACTCAGGAAGGTATACAAATTACTACACAGATGTATCTGTGGTCATTGCTATTAGCTTATTCACAGACGACCAGGGCAGTTTTGCATCTTGGAGAAAGTACACCGAGGAGGTTTGCAACTTTATACCAACATGTGAGAACTATTAAGTGTCTGAAAAGGGAACTTTTAAATGTGTCCACTTGAAGGTGAATATGGCTAGGCACTTTATGGTCCTCATCATTGCTTGCCTTGTATTTTTCCTACAAGAGTCTTATCCTCTTTTTCTATTTTTTTTTCATCTGTGCTTTGACTGCTAGTTCAAAAGCAGTAACCCTTGGTACAGGAAATTCATAACAATTGGTGTGGAATCCATGGCAATATTTGACAAGTGGATCCATGCACACCTGAAATTTGTTATATCAGATCCTTCAGCCCTGTCAGTACCTACTGTGGAAATCTGAATCATAAAATTCACCATCATGGATACAATTGTTGATTGGAACAGCAAATTACCTGTGACAGAGCCATTTGGAAACTGGTTATGATCTTGTGCATTTTAATGGCTACATCTCAATGAAATTCCACAAAGTGGCCATGGGAATTTTGCAAGCCAAAAGAGGATGCATGCACATGCTTTCCCTAGCCAGGCCATCACGTTAGTTATCTCATTTGGTGAGTGAATTGTGGAGGTTTTGCATATAGCAGCAATCTGAAGAGCAACTGTTGACTAAAGAGTATACGGTTTAGGAGTCTTCAAACACAAACACCATTCTTTAGAAGGGTGCCCAAGGTCCACTTTCTTAGGTCCTAGGGCTATGGTATCTAAATACTACGAAATGGCATAGGTGGCAACCTTTAAAATGTTTGTCAAAATCGGGACCACCTAAGAAGACTCCTGGGTAGACCTAAAATCTTTCTGCACTGTCCAGTGTGGGGAACATATAAGATCGCTAACATATTATCTCCAGTACCTCCACAAAGTTTGGTTTTTCAGGTGCGGATGTTGGCTCCAGATCAGCTGTGGGATACTGAGCAAATTAATTCACAGGCTTCCTCTTTCATGTAAGCTGCCTTTGAATATTTTAAGGTAGAGAGTCTGAAGAATATATACAGGAGCACTT
>NC_056750.1:685388943-685573943 GCF_019279795.1 Protopterus annectens
CTTTTCTAACTTTCACTTCTTGAGTTCTTCCTACATTTGGTAACTTTCTGGATTTTTGCATTTCACCACCAGCTTGCCTTATGTAACTTATTTCCAAATTTAGCATGACCACAGATCTGTTCTATTATCTTTTCACTTGCTGTTTTGAGATGCTACCATTCTTTGTCTCCATCTATTTCCTCCTCTTTGAGGCACTAGAGCCACATGTATCTTTCTCCTTGAACTCCTGTGCTTTCACTCTACTTCCAGGTCTTCAGCCTAGTCTCTGCTGACCGTAGAACCTTCTCTCACCACTGCTTGCATCACATTGTGACCAGCAATGGTGTATGCTTGAGGGCAACACTTTCAATAGAGATGAATTTGCAATCTCTGATTTGACTCCAATATCCTTTCCTATACTAGAAGGAAGTCTACCAGAGTAGGCGCTCTTGTATGTGATTGTCTCTCGCTGAATCCTGTGTTGGCAACTGTTAAGTCATTTGCATACAAAGTCCAGAATGGCTTTTCCTTTATTATTGTTGTTGCCCCAACCACATGAACCCAGGGAATCCGATCCTGATGAAATCCCTCACTGTTTTCAAAAGACACCTTCTCACCACAATGTGCACACCTTTTCTAGTTTGCCCTCTCCTACAGTAGTAGATTATAGATCCCACACCAAGAGACATTGCTGCCCTGTACTTCCACCTTGTCTCATGAATATACAGATTAGATCTTGTCCTTACCATCATATCATTCACTTTAAAGATGCACCCCATCACAGAACTTATGTTCAGTGTACAGCAACCTTACTTCATCTTTAGCAAGTGGACTGGTTTTATGTCCAGCTGCCCAACAGAGCTATCCTAGGCAAATCAACTAGCAGCTGAACAATGTTCATCCCGTACCTGCTGGATTTTGTTGCAGGTACACACTGGCCCACTAGTGACATATAGACCTCCTCCCATCATTAGCATGGGTCCCTGACACAGATTGAAATAGGTTGTTGTATCTTTCGGCTTTTCCCGGTTAGGGGTCGCCACAGCGGAACTCTGGTCCGCTAATGATTGGCAGTAGATTTTTATGTATCGAGTTGCCAGCTCTGACGCACAACCTTCAACAAAGATACACCCATTCACGCATGTCTCCACACAGAAGACGCTTTAGCTGAGAATCGAACAGGACAACATCTTACTGTGAGGCAAAATAGGTAAGGTGCAAAATCCATTTAGCACAGACGGATTCCCACACCCTTTTTCTGACAACAGTAGTCAAGTGACCAAATCAATTAGAGGTAATTTCTAAGCCACTGAGTGTATAGCCCTGACACAGCATGCAGTTTGTGGTCCATGTTCTCATATCAAGAATATACTGTATACCACAGTTAATGCTAAAAATGTATACAGTGGTCTACATGACTTCTCATGATAGGAACCACCTATAGTCTACATTTTTGGGGAAGGGGTGTGGAGGCATCTTGTACATGAAAGTCCAAGGTCATCATATAATCACTGCTAGCAAAAAAGTTATTATGACTTGTTGGGGCAGTGTATGTGTTTACCAATCTAGCTGAAACAGCAAAATGTTAGTAGTTCTTACATTTTTCATTGTTTTCTCAGTGTGAAATTAGTGTACAGAATGGGACTATCATTTTGGGGGCATAGATACATGAGAGGAAAGGCCAGTTGTGGTTCATAAAGTTTATTGGAGGGCAGTATTTATCAAAGAGCAAAGTTTGACAGTATTATATTTTGGAGCAACTCCACAGTCAGCTGTGGAGTACCCTCTCAGAAAGGGTACAGTCCACTGGGACAGTGAATTTATTTTGTACTCAAATAATATTGTTGCGCTTTTATTATTATTGTGGGCTGTCTTAAGGGAAATGTAATATTGTTGCTTACATAAAACTATCTAAATCCAGCATTTTACAAGGCTTTTTTTCCATTTAGGCAGTGTATCAAGATTTTTACTTTGGGCTGTTTGACCATTTCTTAGAAAGTGTGGTGAAGCTACTGCACACTAAATCATTAGACCACAAAGTGAAAAAATAAATTTCTTCCTACCTGCCAGGGCAACATTCCCATTCCTGCATACAAAGTGCTGTACTTCTAAGCTGTCCTTATTATATATTTTGTTTTATTCTTCATTGTCAGCAGACCTTTAGCTTGGGCATGGTGAAAGGGGTGGTTGGGTGTAAGCTGTCAGGAAGTGTGAGCAACATACTGCCAACATTCATCCATTTCAGTGAACGCTGGCAATGCCAATGTTTATTCGGCTGTATCTATGGTTTAATTAAATAATTTGCTGTGAACTTCCAGACAGTTATTTTTAACCGAGTTACTGTCCCAATTCCGGCTCTTAGTGGACCTTAAGAGCAGAGCCAGACTCAGCTTGGCTCTTGCTCAGCTCTTCTTCAGAAATCCCAGGCATGCCCACCTCTAGTTAGGAGACCCAGTAACTTCATAAAAAAATGGACTGAGATTTGCTGTTGTATTGGAAGGTAGGGCACCTTGACCTACAAGGACTGTATTCGGACTGTGGGCAGTGATGCTCAGCATGTCCTAGTACCCAGGGTGCAGCAAGTAAATGCGAATAGCCGTGATGGCACTAGTTTGCACTTTGACTAGATTTACTGCTATCCCAAGAACGTGAATACTGTTACTAGAGCATGACTGGAGGACCAGCTAGGAGTTAGTCTTCTAGTAAGGAAACACCTGAGCTTCTTGCAGATGTCAGTAAGCTGCTGCCAGATAAATGTATTTACTGAACATCCTAGAAAGACTGAGATGAGATCATATGACACAGTCCAGAAATGACTCACTCTGACAACGTAAAATATCTGTTTTGGGATATATGCATTCAGGCAATTTAGATTCTACATAAATCTTGGATGGGTCTTTTGCAGCAAAGGGTAAAATGCTCATTCCTTGCCATTGTTTTTATAAAGTGGGACAACCACAGCAAAGGTAAGGATGGATAATGACATCAGGATTGGGTGCTACTTTATGGATATAACCCATGATGATTCAACTGTCCTCGGTGACAGATGGAGGGATAAATGTTCCGTAGATGCATCCACTGGAGGGGGCAGTTGTACAAGGCTTAATGTCTGCTGCTGAGGAACCTGCTCTCTGGGTCAGTAACCTCTCCGGAAATTACCCTGTGAATTAGGATTCTTTCCAGACTGTTGCTTATTCTATGGCTGTGTGTTGCACTTGAACCACACGTGGTTTTGGCTCCTCTGTATCACTGAAATGGCTCACTGAGCTTGCTAAAATCTGATATCTACAGCCACAATACTTTCCCCTCCTCTTCCATGCTTTCTGGACTAAACATAGCCCGTGGAACACAGAATTAATTGTCCTTACTGAAGCCAGTTAAATAGAGCCACATGCTAACATAGAACTATGCTAGATCCAGTGACTCTGGCTGAGCTCTCAATTGTACTATAAGATGTTTATGTCTTGAGACTTTCTATAGTGGATACTGTTGCTAAATGGGACATCAGCTTGCCCATTACAACAACTACCAGGAGGAGCCACTTATGATGTTGGCTAAGGAGACCCTAAAGGTCTGTGGGAGGCTAAGGAGTCTACCCCTTCCTGTGGTGCATTATCTTCAAGACCTCCTCAAACATGGGAGGTCACTCGAGTGCATGTTGGGAAACTGGCATCTCTTCTTCATCAACATCAAATGTGGCTGAATCAGCCTGTAAGCTGACATGCTGGCTCTTGTACACAGCCCTCCCAAAAAACTTTGGAGCAGGAATTCTGAGGACAGAAAAATTGTTTTATGAGCTGAAGTTATCTTAGGGATTTGCAAAAAGTCCTGGATCTGTGTCTTGCTGAATGGTTGGTTGCAAAGCTACATGCTTAGTCAAGGGTCCTTCTTGTGAGACAGAATGCCAATGTTGTAGTCAGTCATGGCAGCAGAAGACATCATAGCAACAGCAGCTGCTAGCTTAATTTTGAGGTAGTCATCAAGGTTGCATCTGGCCTTGGATGACTGAGGCAAAAGACTCTGGCATGAAGAGTAAAGATGCTAACACTGGCACTAAAAATGTGGGTTGATGTCATTACAGACTTACTGAGCCTGAGAAGCAACCACAAAAGCACTACTGAGAACAGCAGATCTAACACAGGGCCCTTCAACACCACCAATGTAAAAGATGAAAAGATGAGACTGATAAAGATGACAGTAAGATTGAAAGGGAAGCCTTGCTTTGGGCTTGAGAAATACGGCAAATCTTTTGTAATCAAAATCTATAACAACAGGGACAGAAGTTTACCTTGATATCAAATACTTGCACAGTAAAATTAAAATAATTTGTCAGAGCCAGTAAAGCCTTCTCAATTTTCATAAGAATCTGTTTCATGGACAGCTCAGTAGTCTTCAGTATGACCTCAAAATCTCAAGAAGAAATCCTCTGTCATTTATGCAACTTATGATTCTTTCAGGGTGGAGAAGAAATTATTAAAACTGAGGAGCTCTGAGGTCACCCTGGTATAGGCCTCAACACCAAAGGCATTTTTAGATCAGAAAGAGAGTCAGCAAGTGAGCCTTTTCACAGATATCCATCCTTGATTGGTCTTGCCTATGTTTTACTGTAAAGAAAAGTAAGCTGTCTAGAGACCGAATACTTACAATAAATTTCCCCCAAACAAATCAGACATTTACCACTATGACCATAGTGAGCGACCATCTTCCCAGAGTGACATCTTGAACACACAGTCTGTTTTAATAACCTCTGAATACAACTAACACACCTTAAGTGAAGGATCACAGCTAAACAACAAAAACAATTTCTACTAGGTAAAGACATGAGGCAAAACAAGTGTTTGAGCACTTTCATTCATTAATATCTTAAGAACGCCATCAGAAATGAGTAAAATAAATAATAAACTTTAATAAATACATAACATGTCAATCAAGTATTTTCACTAGCCTATACAGATAAAGTAAAGAGTGGTCAACTGAGTTTAAGCCATTCAGGTAATGTAGCTGATCTTTGTCACAGGTCTCCTATCTGGTGTGGGAGGTGTGGTGTGTGAGCTTCTTAAGGTATAATGCAATATCAAGGGGTTTGACCAATCATGTAAAATAAAGGGTTCTGATCACCAATCTGGTGTTGGAGGTGTGTGATTAACAGTGTTCCAATGGAGGGGAATGAGAAGTGGTTTGGTAGGTCGAAGTAGGTGGTGGGGCTAGGTTATCTGTACCACCTCAACGCACACCTAATATTAAGATTTTCATTAATGCCGGGGGAATCTCTGCATTTAACCACAATTGATGCCCAAGTTCTAGGACCTCCAGAAGGTTTTTGCTGTCAACTACAAGGGGGTAGGACGGTCTATAGAACCAAAAAAAATGGAACTGCAAAAAATCTATACATCTGGTGCTATTGTTTGCCTAGGGCATTGGGTATCAGTAGTGACATGTTCTTAATCATTAGCATCACTAAGAAAATGCACAAACATTTGTTTTGCCTCATTCCTTCACCTAGTAGTAGTTTTTGTTGTTTTACACGCATGCACACATTTTTTGTTGGAAAGGAAGAATGCCAGTGCCATTAAGGTGGACTAAGGTCCAAACACACAAGAGAGAGAGAGGGAGAAAGACTGAGAAAGGAAAATTTATTCACAAGTTAGAGAAAACCAACAAAAGGTATAAGCAATAAAAGAAAGCAGCAAAGCATTGAAAGAAATGTAAATATACTCACATTTTAAAGAAAAAAAAAAACTGTCCAGCATCAAAATCAGTGTGAATATACTCGCATTTTAAAGAAAAAAATACCTTCAAAGTTCAAATGCAACCTGTGACCTTTTTTCTAAGATTGACAGAGCTGAAGTGAGCAGTAGAGGTGTGGAGGAACTAATCATTTTGAGATAGGGAAGGTGTAATCCATAGTGAGATGGTGTGAATTATATAACACTTAAGCATGAATAAACAACTGACACAGGATGGCAAACAAGCTAATATACGCTGGGAAAGTATAGATGAATGTAAGTACATGCGTTGTGGGGATTGAGAGACAAAATTAGTAGATTAAATAAAATGTTTAAAGCATAATCAAAAGTTTTCACTAGATAAAAAATGTAAACATTTGCTCATCAGACAAAATGTCTGAGAACCTATAAAGGTACTCACACTGAGGTGCTAAATGCAAAGAAATGCATGCAGGCCAGGGTTATAACTTTAGTTATGCATCCCATTGTATAAAATTATCTATAACTTGAACTGCTGATCATCCAGCCACAACACACACACACACATATGCACAGCAGTAGTGAAGCATCATTTCTGCTTACCATTTTTGCCATGCAGTTTAGTTTCCCCGATATGCCAACCAGGCCAGTGAGACAGCGTAAAGATTGAAGAGAGAAAAAGATCATAGCTGGGATTGCTAAGGCAGAGTACTACAAGTGAAAGTAGAGGAAAACACATGGTTAGGTGAAAAACAAAGTACAGAATGTGAATTACTGCCCCCAAATAAATTAATTGGAGATCTTTGAGGTAATGAGATCGATCACACCTTTAGATCATTATCACCAGATACCACTTACTTCACATAACGACAGTTCCAGACAGTAATTCTTTCTCCATGAATTACATCTCTTCATTAAAGAGTACATTTTCCTACCTATAAAAGTATTCCTTTCCTGCCACATTTTATAAAAGCAAGACTTGCAGTTTCTCACAATGTACGGTACTTCATTGCTACTCTGCTTCCTCAGTGCACATCATTTTAGGTTTCCATGAAATCAAACAATAGTGGCTATTTTCTTTAGAAATCTGTTTCTCTGGCTTTTACATAATATGCTGAATTATATTCAAGATTTTTAGGAAGACAATGCCTACAATGCAAGCTATTTACGGTCATCCTTTCCTTCTCTTCCACTGGGGTTGTAAACCTACTGAATCTGTAGTTCTAAGTTTACTGAAGCATACCTCTCAACTATCCAGATTTTCACCTTATATTTTTGGGCCATTTGTCATAAAATGTATGTTTTTCTGGCAAATAAATGAGGATTGAAGTATACATTTAAATTTCCGACTTCATACGCATTTGAGAATGCATACTAAAGCAAAACCTATTACTCTAGTAATTTTCTAAGTTTCAAAAATTCACAAAGGCACAGGACCACCACGAGGTGGAATCAATAATTTACTTAGCGCTTTCGTCAGTTGTGAACTATGACTTCTTCAGAATATTTAAAACATTTAGTCTGAAGAAGTCATAGTTCACAACTGACGAAAACGCTAAATAAATTATTGAGTCCAGCTCTTGGTGGTCCTGTGCCTTTGTGAATTTTTGGTTCTTGGAGTTTGGCAATTTTCTAAGTTTATAAGAGCAGTATTTAAATTTGTCCCTACTTTTCGGCATTCCTCCCCCCATAAAACCTTTAAATCATACTACATTCCTCACTATTTACTGGTTTTGAGAGCAAAACAGCGGAGTGCCAAGAATTCTCAAGTGGTCCCTTTAATTCCTGTTTTTTTTCAAATTTTTTTTTTTATTTGTAATACAACTTTAAACTTATGGCTGACATCAGCACGTGTCGCCAGCAAGGTATTCTGCAACATCAACGTGCAGGGATGCATGTAATGACATCAGCATCATGGAATACCAGCAGGCAGGCAGTAGTGAGTGGAGCTGCTGTGCATATTATTACAATTTAATTTCTCAACTTGTCTTCAACATCTGCTGCAGCAAAGTCTGGCATTCCACTTAGCACCCACCACCACTCAGTGTCTGCACTCCACAGGATGAGAAAATCTACTTTGTCTGTTTCCTCTAGTTACTCAACCTCCAGGTAAGTAGAAAAATAATTTAAAAAAGGCATGTAAGCCACGGTGGTGCAGCGGTAGTGTTGTCGCCTCACAGCAAGAGGTTCTCCCATTCGATTCTTGGCTGGAGTGCCTTCTGTGTGGAGTCTGCATGTCCTCCCCGCGGTTGAGTGGCGTTCGAAAGACATGCGTGAATGAGCGTGCCTTCGTTGAAGGTTGGGCTGGCAACTCAGCACCATTACAAAAAAAATCTACTGCCAATCATTAGCGGACCGAAGTTCCACTGTGGCAACCCCTAACTGGGAAAAGACAAACAACATGTAGCCTAAGGTATCATTAGGTGTTAAAGAAACATTAAAGTCCATAGATAGCTTACTAATTATGGGGTATTTACTTACAATATAGCTAACCATAAGTGACTGAAATCAGTTAAAAGCCTAGTAAAGGAATGTAACAGGACAAAGATTCTTTGAACAGCACAATTAGCCACAAATATGTATCGCAAAACTACCCCTTTGAAAAGTGATTTGCTTGCACAAACTGCACAACTTCTTTTCTCACTTATACAGCTGCTGCAAAAGTACTTAGGAAAAAAATACGTAATTTACAGTTAATTTCTCACAGTAATAACTGGTACCAAAACATGGTATGGGATCATACAGCAAAGGAAAGCCCCATCATTGTTAACCTTGCCTATTAGGTGTGAAAAGCACCTTTTCATTTGTTGCGACCCCCCCCCCCCCCCCCGAGTGCAGTTTTTTTTTTCCAGATGAGCTCAGAAGCAGACTTATCCTTTTATGTAAGGGAAAGGAATAAGAGGAAATTGCAGGCAGGTGTGATATGAGACGGTAACCACTGTTAATAACCAGCAGACACGGAGGTATGGGAGGCTTGCTCTGCACTCACACCCATGGAAGGATTTAAATATTAGTATACAACAAGCCTCGCAGCTTTTGCAGTCAGTGAGATATGTAAAATGTAGCATCCTGCTATATGGCCAGCCTTATGCATGCCTTCACTAATAATGGTAGTAAAAGTGGAAACAGAATCTGTTAAAAAGGGCAAGTGAGAATCGGTTTACTAGGGAAACAACCTGCCCATTCTTTTTGAGGACAGTCCAGAGATGAGTTGCTGTAGCCAGGGTGTGGGGACATGAACAATTACAAATATCTTGATATTGTATTATAGAGAAAAAGTACACTTCTTCAGAATATTGCAAAAGTGTGATGGTACATCTTAAAATGTGCAATATGAAAGAAAACAGAAAGAGCTGCCATCATAACTCTCAACTCTACAGATTTTCGCAGAATGTCCAGACTTTTGCTCTGTATTTTTGGTGCTTTTCATAAAATTGTGGTTTTCTGGCAAATGAGTGGCAAATCAATAACAAGTGAAGAAAATGACAGGCATTAAAGTTTCAGACTTCATACCATTCAGAAAATTCACGCTAGTGCAAAACCCATTATTCTAAGTTTGTAAGAGCAATATTTAAAAACTGTCCTTATTTTTTGGCCTTTGTTCCCCATTACTTGTGGCTTTGTCTAGATTTCTTGCTCTAAGACATTGAGAGGTATGAAAAGTACAGTTTTGTACCTACCATAAATGTAGATGTTCGAAGATCCACATTGCTGCAGTCCTAACACTTGGGTAGTCCGCTGTCCCAGTTGGGCATTTTTCTGACATCAGCATATCCTCAGTCTTTTCTTGCCCCAGATGTCAGAAGACCCTAAAAAGATAAGGCCAAAACCAAAACACCAAACACTCCTGTACCTAATATATATACAATATATACCAAAATAGAACCCCACCCACACAACCACCCCTAAACACAGGTGGATCTTGAACATCTACATTTATGGTAGGTACAAAACTGTACTATGTTCTTCATCTCACATTGCTGCAGTCCTAACACTTGGGTAGAATCCCAAAGCAGAGGTAAGGGAGGATGGCTAAACTATAATGAAGCAGGAGCTGCCAAAATGCCCTGCAACACAGCAGTGGCAAAACCAGCCCTGGATTTAGAATAGAGAGGAAGGTGGTAATGCTTGGAGAAAGTATGCACTGAACTCCAAGTAGCTGCCTCCAAAATATCCTTAGTTGCCACCCCTTAGAAATGCTGTTGTAGTGGCAGTAGCCCTAGTGGAATGAGGCCTAATCCCAGCTGGAATCTCCTTGCCATGATGGGAATAACAGAATGCAATGCAAAACCCAATCCACTTAGATATAGTTTGTTTTGACACAGGCTTGCCCTGAGAACTCAAAGCAAAAGAAACAAACAACTGCTGAGACTGCCTAAAATCCCTAGTCCTGCTTAAATAATAACGCAACTGCCTGTGTACATCTAAAGTGTGCAAAATCTTTTCCCCTATTTTGGGGATCTGCATAAAAAGTAGGCAAATGAATAGTTTGGTTTAAAGCCACACTAGAAACCACCTTAGGCATAAAGGAAGGATTAGTACGTAATGATACCCTATCCTTATGGAAAATCAAAAGGCTCAACCGCCATAAGGGCCTGCAACTCAGAAACCCTTCTTGCAGAAGTAATGGCCAACAAAAAAGCAGTCTTCCATGACAAGTATTTCAATTCAGCAGTAGCGGCAGGGCTCAAAAGGTTGTAGAGTAAGTTTCTCCAACACAAAATTGAGGTCCCAAGCAGGAGTAGGAGCTCTACGGGGGTCTTATATTCTTTGCCCCTCTAAGAAATTGCTTGAACAAAGGATGAGAAAACAATGGTGGGTCACAATCATAGTGAGCTGAAATTGCTGCAGCATGAATCTTAATGGAAGAGAAAGACAAACCTTTGTCCAATAACTCAGTAAGATATTGAAGAGCCACACTCAAATTAGGCTCAGAAACATCCAAATCCTTTGCTGCACTCCAAAATAAAAATCTCTTCCATTTTTCTGCATACACTGTACTAGGTCTTCTGGCTTCCATAATCACATTCAAAACTTGTTGAGGAAGTTGAGACCTGCTGTGGTTCAAAACAGAATATGCCAGGCTGTTAGATGAAGAGAGTGAAGCTTGACATTGAGTAGATGACCGTCCCTCTGAGACAAAGGTGTGGAATTAAAGGTAAAGGCCATGGAGGCTTCCTTACCAGATTCCTCAGTAATGGGTACCAGTGTTGCCGAGGCCAATCTGGAGCTATCAAAATCATCCTTGGCTTGTCTTGTCTGACCTTTAGGAGTACCTTTGGGAGGAGAGGCAGAGGAGGAAAGGCATACACATGAAGATTTTCCAACTGAGAGCATCCACTTTCCAAGCTGTGTGATGAAACCTTTTAGGTGCAAAACTTTGGCAGCTGGTGGTTTAGTGGAGAAGCGAACAGATCTATGTCTGGAGTTCCCCATGACACTGTCAATTTTCAAAATACATGAAGATCCAGTTTCGGGATCCATGATTTGCCTGCTTAACACATCTGCTAAGGAGTTCTGTGCTCCTGGCAGAAACCTTGAAGATTCAGCTGCAAGCTGACAAAATCATTGCTTGCCTGCATAGAGGATAAGAATGTGTTCCCCTTGCTTGTTGATGTACCACATGACAGTTGTGTTGTCTGTTAGAATCAACACCTGCCCTGGAAGAAGTAACTCCTTGAAAGCCAGTAATGCAAACTGGACTGCCAACATCTCCTTCATGTTGATATGTAGATGCTGTAGTCTGGCAGGCCACTTGTCTTGTATCCACTTTCCATTCAGATGAGCTCCCCAAGCTATGTCTGAGGCATCTGTCGTTAGAATCTGACTCGCCTCTGGCCGGGTCACAGAGAGTCCCTTGTTTAGGTGACATTCCTGAGCCCACCACAAAAATTCCTTTTGAATGCAAGGTATTATTGGAATGACAGTGTCCCAGTCCTGGCAGTGCTGTGTCCATACATTTTTTAGATACCATTGCAGCTTCCTCATATGCAGTTTGGCATTGGGAAGCACCAGAATACAAGATGCCATGAACCCTAAGGCTTGAAGGACTGTCCTTGCAGTCAGCCCGGACTGAAGAGATAGTTGATGGAAGTAAAGGGAAAGATTCTTTTGTTTGTCCGGGGTTAAAAAGGCCATCTGGGCTGCTGTATTCAGTCTCACACCCAGAAAGCACATGTCTTGAGAGGGTACTAGACTGGACTTTATTGAATACCCCAGGCATCTTAGCACTGCTATCACATATTCCAGATGCTGAAGAAGCTCGTCCTTTTCTTGAGCCAGAATCAGACAGTCGTCCAAGTAAGGATAGATTTGTATTCCTTTTAGCCTGAAGAAAGCTACGACTGGAGCCAGAACTTTTGTGAATACTCTAGATAAGCCAAAGGGCAATGCAGAGAACTGATAATGGAATTTCCAGGATACTTCCTGCAACTGAGTCTGATAGGCACATGAAGGTAAGCCTCCTTGAGATCTAAAGTTACCATCCAGTGATCTTTGCCCAGCAGAGGTAAAAGCTGTTGTAACGTCAACATTTTGAACTTGGGAATGTCCAGATAAGTGTTGAGGATAGACAAATCCAAAATTGGTCTCCACGTGTTCCCCTTTTTGGTACTAGGAACAGGCGAGAATAAAATCCTAGGCCCCTTTCTGGCACAGGAACCGCTGAATTATCTGGAGTAACAGAGAAATTTGCTTGTGAGCCTCTTTTCTTTGCATAGGAGGAATGTCTGGCATGCCTTTGAAAGGAGGCAAGGTATGGAAATAAAACCTGTAACCGATGTCCAATACCCATCTGTCTTGGGTAATAACACTCCAATTTTCTTTGAAAAGTGCCAGCCTTCCTCCCAAAGGTGCTGCCAGACGAGAAGGCTCTGGCAGCTGAAAAGGCAGGTCATTGGGTCTGCTGGACTGACCCCTGCCCTCACCAGAAGACTGGGCAGGTGAACTCCCTGTTCTAGGCCTAAAAGAACCTTGAGCTCTGCCCCTACCACGTCTAGATCTACCCCTAGACTGAGAATCATAAGAAGGATATGTCCACCCCTTAGTAGGCCAATTTCTACTAAACTTTGGAGGCTGAACCTGCAAAAAATCTTTAACAGTCTGCATAGACTTAGCCTTGTCCTCCATTTTCTTTAAAACTGCTTCCACAGGTGCACCAAATAACACATCAGATTGTAAAGGAGCATCTAAAATCCTTGTCTTTACATGTTCAGCTAAATTCTGATCCCTCAGCCAGGCGTGCCTGCGAAGAACAGAACCAGTGGCAGCCACCCTCAAGAGGCCTGTACAGCATCAAAACCACATTGCAAGGAATGCTTACCCACCTGTTCAGAAACATGAACTAAATCCTGCAACTCTTTACAGTCAATACCTTCGAGCATCTACCTTAGACTTCAATTGTGAAAGGAGATAATTTTGGTATTTCAACATGTGAAACTGGCAATTCAAAGCCCTCATGGCTAAAGTGGAAGAAGTATACACCTTCTTTCCCCATCTATCCAAAGCCCTTGCCTCTTTATCAGAAGGAACAGGATTTTTAACAACAGAAGCCTTAACACCCTTAGGGCCCTGAGAAACAGTTTCTGGGTCTGCCCTAGGACTCTTAAAAAGATACTTATGAGCTTCAGGCACCCTATAATACCTATCCGGTTTAACTGGGGCAGGAGGCAAAGAATCAGGGTTCAGGGAAGCCTCTGCAAAAACATCCTCTACCACATCCAGAACAGGAGGTATAGCCAAAGGCCTATGCTGGGGTAGAAAAAAAATTCCCCTAAGCCTTTTCCTGGAATCAGAGAAATCTTGACCTTCCCATTTAAAATGCTCCCTCATGGAATGAAGAGTCTCTGAAAAAGAAAAATCCTCAGGAGGAGAAGCCGAAGGAGTAGAATCATCTACATCAGAATCAGAATAAGGAGGATACTCCTGCAAGTCTTCAGCCAAGACTCAGAAGCCTCAAACACTGCTCAAAACTCTCAAGCTCAGGTTCCACCCTAGGCCTCTTATCAGGGGCATAGAACCTCTAATCATAGTAATCAAATCTTCTGCCATTTTAAGCATATGTTTCTTAGGCAGAGACCCTGAAGAACTAGGGAGACCCCACTGAAGTTAACCCTGGCCTGCCTCTAGAAGAAGCCTTGGAAACAGAAGGGAGGGCCTAACCACCTTAGGAAGGGAGGGAGAACAGCTACCTGAGAAGCCCCTTCAGCCTGGCCTACCTCCTGAGAGGACACATCCTGTAACAGTAAAGTCTCTCCTGAGAATCCAAAGGAACTTCTGGTAGAACCACCGCTCCACGAGCCCTCTAAAGAACCGACGTCCGGGACAGACGGTTCTTCCACCTAAACTTCGCTGCTTTGTCCTTGCGCTTTTAGGCAGGGCGGGCGCCGGAGCTTTTACATCCGGCGGCATGTTGTAACCCAAAACTAACCTAGCACAATCTAATCTTATCTTAATAGTGCGTTTGTTAAATCTAGCACAAGAGCGACAGCCAACAACGTCGTGCTCAGGCCCTAAGCAAGGTATACACAAGGTATGGTAATCCCTATGAGGTATCTGTTTCCCACAAGAAATACAGTTATTCACTTTTTCTGACATCCGGTTAAATACTGAGGCAAGAAAAACAAAATATTCAACTTTGATTCGGTCTGAAACTCCGACTTCAGAAAATTTCAGAACGCCAACCTGCACTCGCAATACTGCTTCTGCATCGGACCATGCGGCAAAAAAGACTGAGGATATGGCGTCGGTCATGCCCTGATGTCAGAAAAAAGTGTTAGGACTGCAGCAATGTGAGATGAAGAACATCTGATGTTTACTTGGTAAACATAGAAGCTACTTGTTTAAGAAGTTGCAGAGTGCAATAATGATACATTTTTATTTTCAGCTGTAGTAAAAGAGATATAATACTAGGACTTAATAAAGATTGTTAAAACCTTGCACATGCGGCATATGAGCACAGATCACAGCTTTTTTTAGCTGGAAGCATTTAAGACTCTGGGAAGCCAAGCTATGGAAGGAATGTGAATATTTGATTAAAGGCTTTTCTTGGCGGGGGTTAATCTCTGCACATGTAGTGTCTTGTTGCTGAATACAGGAGCACTGTTTGCAGAATGACAGAGCAATAGTGCTGAAAGTATTACAACATGGCTACAGTGGTCTATATTATATTCTCGAAAGCCGACAATGCTGAATATGACATTGTCAACACGAGAATATCGAATGCTCAGAATCTGGAGTGTGTAAACGGAAATCTTCGTAAGGGGAGATTTCTGTTTACTGTAACGTAGTGCAGTCTTGGAGTTGGTATATTTAAGTAGTGAGGGGTGTGGGGGATGCAGGGGGGCTTGCCCCCCCTGCTTAAACCCGTTAGGGTACTTTTTTCTTTTTTTTTTGTCTTTTTATAAGGTCGATGTTTGAAGACCTCGACCATATGTTGTTCGATGATTTCAAACGTCGATCTTATAATATAGACCTGGCTACAGATGACGAGGCTATTTGCATTCTAAGGCCAGACAAGTGAGAAATGATACAGGAGTAGAGTGCCAGAATCTGTGTGTCATGCTTATGTTGTTACGGTCTTGGAATACATACTGCAGTATAGAACATCACCATTGTGCATAACTGGAAACACAAAGGAAGTGATAGGGTGATGACTGCTGTGCTGCACATGAGTTGCAGGAAAGCTGTATTACCTGTATTACAAATATGCAAGGGAACAGGCTTTAAGCAAGACATAGGAGGGCTTCAGTTTGTTAAAAGATGATCCAGTCTATATTTTAATATCAGTGATGAAACATTTTGGTTTATCAGAATACAAATATAACTGTGCCGTGTCTGCATATCCTCCCTGTGGTCGTGTGGGTTTCCTCCGGGTGCTCCGGTTTTCTCCCACATCCCAAAGACATGCAATAGGTGGATTGGACACTCTAAATTGACCCTAGGTGTGAGTGTGTGCATGCCTTCTGTGGAAGGTTGGGCACTGGGATGGCAACTTGACACTGTAAAACTCCACTGCCAATCATGAGTGGACAGGTGATCCGCTGTGGCGACCCCTAACTGGGAAAAGCCGAAAGAAGAAGAAGAATACAAATATAACTAAATCGGTAGCATAACAGTAACTTTTGATTATTCACAAATATATCAGTTTTAAGTATATGCAAAGTTTGAATCACGATTTATTATTTACATATAATGGGTAATAGGTTTGCAATTTGCTATGCTGATATATTACACTGTGGATATGATTTACATGATATTGTGTTTACTGCTTATGTCCTCTTTGCAGTAAACTGTTTTCCATTATACATGTCTACAAAAACTCTGATATATTTAATTTATTTATCCATTACTGACCATGTTAGTGTCATTGGGCTAGTAGTAGCCTATTTTCAGGGGATACCAGAGGTTGCTTTGATATTGCTAAGGGAAATTTGGCCAAGGCATTAGGGAACTTACCCTATTCAACATCCTACCTCTCAACTTCCTAACACAAGAAGTCTGCATAAAGCCTTAAATAATGGTGAGCAGAACCCAAAAATAGGGACCGATTTTAAATACTGTTCTTATAAACTCAGAATGTTGTTAGAATAACAGGTTTTATGTTAGCTTTCTT
Organism: Protopterus annectens; assembly: GCF_019279795.1. NCBI lineage: Eukaryota > Metazoa > Chordata > Ceratodontiformes > Protopteridae > Protopterus > Protopterus annectens. Next base: position 685,405,240 of record NC_056750.1, read on the forward strand.
TTTCTGAAGGATATTTTTTGTTTTATATTTCGTCTGGTCTTCAATTTGCATTTGAATGTTGGTATCACATAATTCCATGGGAGTGGGAGGGGCTACACAATTAGTTATGCAAATGTTATCTTAATCAGTGTCCAGATTTTTGGCCGGTTGTACCTACTTTTCATGGGCCATCATCCAGATTTTTGATGTTTCCAAGTTGAGAGGTATGCCCCTCATTTTTTTAGGCTTTGCCCAGATTTCTCACACTGAGAGGGTGATAGCAATGCTGTGATGATACAAGTTATCACTACTGTCACAGTCACGTATGCACAAGCAGCTCAGACTAATCGCTTGAAATGGGATACTTTGATGGACGGGGAATAACCAGACGCCAACAAAGTTTTCCTCCTTTAAAAGGCAAATGAATTTCAGTACTTCCTGCTGCTGAAAGAAAGGGTTCATTAAATTGTACAGAACACTAACCTGGGAGTAACTGGGAGATAGTGGGATAATAACTGGGGGTTCTGAAAGTAAGCAATTAAGTTGATTGCCATTTGAAATTAATGCCACAAATATCCTCCAAGACAGGTTAGGGCATTAGAATCTCACATTTAGAAACCACAGTAGAACCAAATATCAGATGCAGCAACAACAGATCAGACACAACCAGAAATCTACCAAACAATTTTCTAAACAGTATTTTATTCGGATAAAATGTATCTTAGTGCTTCGGCTCCTTTTTAGAGTACAACAAAACACAAATCCTTAACATACAAAACAATTTACTCTAATTATTCAATAATGTAACTAAAGTAATTATGTCATTACAAAACATTAACCCACTTAAAATCTTCCCATTACATTCTGTATTAAATCCTTTTGGGACTAAACGTTTCATACTTTCATACATTAAGATTTCTGAGCATGAAGCCTTATAAAGTGCATTAGCAGTTAAATTTTTCTTCAACATTAGGACTAAGATGAGTAGGACTTTGTCAGCCCAACACCTAAAACTTTCAAGAATTATCTTGGTCCTTTCTCTTTACCCACAATAGTCAATATGTTAGGACTATCATCCCAGGATCTGTGAAGGTCACACAGGTAGAGCACAACACAATGAGACCTCAAACTAAGAAACTTATCCCTGCAGATACCTGCAATGCCCACTAAAGGAAGAAGGAAGGCTGGAATGGTGACAGACTTGAAACTGCTATTGCAGACCTATCATTATCACCTTTAGGACAGAATCCTAAGCTAGACTTCTTGGATTGCTTCTCATGGAAGAATGTTCCATGTAATGGTAGCTTTGATAAAGGAACTCAGCCTGGAGATTATATGCAGCTTGTATTACATTCCAAAAAAAGTATTCAGTGATGGCCATGTTGCAGCCCTGCAAATGTCATCCATTGAAGCATTTCTGAAGTGGCAACAAGGGTCGCCATGTTTCTGATGACATTTTATAGAACATAAGCATCAAGCATAAAAGCTTGACTTTGACACAATGGAATCCATTTTTTTATTAGAAAAAGAAAGAAAAACGTGGGGATCATCCCTTATGGATTTTGCCCTGTCCAAATAAAATCTAAACTGTTGGTGTATACCCATACAATCCAACAAGTACTCCTCATGCCTGCAGTAAATGGGAAGGAACATTGGAAGGTCAGTTAACTGATATTCATTTCTATGGCCAATCTCAGCATAAAGGGAAAGTTTATCTTCAAGGATACTCTGTCCTTGTGGAAAATCAGGGAGGGCTGGCACACAAGGCTATAATTTCTGAAATCCTTCTAGCTGGGGCTATGGTAACTAGAAATACAGTTTTACATGCAAGATACTTTAGTTTTGCATAAGAAGGTAGATAAATCGCATTAAACGTTAGCTTCTCAAAAACCAAACTAAAGGTTCCAAGGTGAAACTGGGGACTTGAACAGATGACCCAAAAAGGTTCCCCTTAGCAAAGTTTTGCAGACTTCAATAGAAGCTAATGAAACAGAATTTGCACATTGATGAAAGTTTGCAATACATGCCAGGTATATACATAGAAGGTGAAACTGAGGTCTGAACCTGTGCCACACACTCCAGAATGCAAGGAACAGGGCTGTGAAAGTGCTCAGACCTCTGGCCATGATGCAAGAAGACAGTCCACCTGCATTGGTATTTTTTTTTTATAGTGGTAGCTCTCCTGGCAGACATCCTCTCTGGGTATGATAGGTCTTTGTCCATCATTAGAACTGGAAACACTATGCAGTTAATCTGAGGGAGTGAAAGTCCAGGTGAAATTTGCCATATACAGGTGAGAAATGAGATGTTTTATTGGCTTCAAAAGGAGAGCCTTGCCCAAATGATGAGACTATAGCAGAGGGATATTTCAAGCCAAAATGAGGCTATTAAGATGACCCTGACTTTCCAAGACATGGACTTCTCCAGAGGTTTTAGATTAAGGGGAAATGGGAGAAACATGGAGCCACATCTAGATGAGTATGTCTGTTGGATGTCTTCCCAAAGGACAAATAAGGGAAAAGAAGATGCTACAGTTGAAGGTGGTAGACATGCATAGACGTCACAGCAAGGGATTCCTCAACAACTGAAAAGAGTCAATGCTACTGATTGAAAAGACCACTCATGGCATATTAATAGGCATTGTGTTAGCCAATTGCAAGAGAGCTGGCTTGATCTAGGATGTGAGAAGCCCAATTGGGTCAATGCCTTCAGCCTCAATGGCTCAGATGTTGATCTTGCTATTGAAATACACTCTCCCAATCTCAGATGTTTTGGGGTTGGTGTCTCACTTACTTAACTGATGGTCAGCCTCCCAGGGCTGTCTTTAGTCCCATACCTTTTGTGGCTGAGAATTCCATGTTGTGAATTAGACTTCCTGGTCTGACATTGATTTCACCTGGATATATAATGTTTTTTGCCAATATTGACTTTTTCACAGGGACCTTTGATGGCCAGTGTTGGTACTTTGGAGTCAAAAGTCACAGTCTCAGGTGCTCATGATGCTGACGTTGCACACTTCTCTGCTTGAGACCCCACCCAAGTAGCTCAGACTATGGTTTGCCTGGGACCTCAAACTGCTGCTGCTTCTGAAATCAACCCCATCCAGTTTTTGATAATGAATTTGGGGTAGTATTGGCAGAATGCTTTGTCCATGTTCAGAATTCAGTCTTCCTCTCCCTCATGTTCCCCCTTCTGAGATCAGAAGATAAGGCCAAGTGCAAGAAGAGCCACTTTGGGAGTCTCCTGGTGGAGTCTCCCATACCAGGAGGCTGATTCTTATCCTTCAACTCCTGATGAACCCAAGTAAGAGGAAATTTTGAATTATATAGTTGTTAAAGAAATTAAACAATTATGCCTTTCGTGTCTTCTTCTCATTGCATTCTGTATGAGCACAGTGGCAAATAAGGCAACACAGAAATAATAATTAGAGAAATGGGCACTAGAGAAAGGATGTGAAATTCCTGAGATACTTACATTTGATGCAAATGATATTATAGTAATAGTTAAGACTGGGAAGAAGACAGGCCAATAAGAAAAAAGTAAAGGTGATAAAGTTAAAAGAACTAGAGATGGAAAAAAGAACAGGACTTTTGGCTACAGCAGGTGGTTTATGAGCCATACAAGGAGGAGCTCCATATCTCAGTAAAATCAGACTATATTATTCAGGTATTAAAAAGTCCATCAACATGGCAATTTGCAAGGCAGAGATGTACATGTTATCAAATGCATTTACATGGAATTCCATTTGCTTGGATCTAAAGTGCCGAAAACAGTTGCAGCAATCCTTAAAGTTGCATTCCTCCTCATTGTTGTGCAGTCTGAGTAGGTATACAAGCTGGTGGGTGTGGGAGTAGGGGGTCTTACCACAAAAGGGGATTGCAAAGGGGGCTTTCCCCTGCAACAAAGCTTTTTTTTTTTTAACATTACTGAAAGTGGTTTTCAGCATTTTATTTTTGAATGAATGACATTCCGTGCATGTGTATTTGATCTACAGGCATTAATCTGCAAGACATATGTACTTCTGTGTTACTTATAATGGATAAATCAGTGCACTGGAGACATTTATTGTCAAAAATATGTATATGTATACCATGCATTAAAGGTGGTCACAGACAGATAGCTTTTAATGCAGTACCAAATCAAAGGACAATTAATGGCAGCATGGGTTCATCCAAAACAAATCTGTAATCATAGTAGCAGGTTAAGGGTCTCTCTGCACCAATGTCTAGACCTCTTAATTTCTCCTGGTTGAGATAAGTGTGATCAGGAACAGCAGCTTCTGGTCTGGAAGACAAATTTCAGGACTGCAGCAATGGCTACCTTTAAAGGTCAACATATATTCTAAATCATTATACTGAGGTCTCACTACATAGCCAGCTTCCAAGAACAGCACAAAATGAATTACTCCTTTAGAAATTGCATGAGGAGGGTGTTTTGAGCCACGTTCCCAGATTCTAATTAGAATATGGAGCACTAGTAGATACACCATGACCATGGAAAAATCTTTTAAGTGTTCCAGGCAACGCACACAATCCTGAAAAGGGTCCCGCTAAGAAAAAGTATCAAGTACTCTCTCAAAAATTATAAAAGTGCCAAAACAATAATGTTGCAGATAATGTAGGAAGGGTAAATAACTGACCTCTGAGTTACTAATGGGATAAATAACTGTCTTCTCTCTCAAAAGATAGAAGAAAGCAGGGAATGTTAAAAAAAAACTACCTTCAAATTCAGGGAAAGAATAGGAAAGAGAACAAATCTTGACCAATATTGGGTCATCATCTAGTCAAGAAACTCAGGGCTAAAAGTTGGGACCCTTGGACCCACCAAGAGGAAATCAGTCAGGATAAGGCAAGGATTGTCTTCACTGAGTTGATGGCCACTAGATGGATCAAGGGGGAAACAAGGTAGGGAAGTGCATGTGGAGTATTTTCACCTTGAGAATAATCCACTTCCAGCATACACTCTCCTTGATTCTAGAAGATGAAACAGAATCAGAAAGCTGTTTGTAAATGGACCTTCACAGAACACTACACAGATTAGAAACATCAATGGAATTCTTCATATCTTTCTACAGACAAAATGAAAAAATGAATTATCAATACAAATATCTGAAACATGGGGCTGTACAGAGAATAGCATACCAAGCCAACACCTAGATTATCAATAACTTCATGCAAACAGTGCAAATGTTTCACTGATTCTTCACACGCCAAGCACCCACTTGGCTGTCTGACATTTGCAGTAATGGATCTGCTTCTGGGAACATTTTTATAAAGTCTCAAAGGTACAGCATGGCTCTCTGCTCCAAAGACCTTTATCCACAGTCCAGAATGCACAGGCACATCTCTCATCCTCATCTTAGTTGATGAACCACTTTGCAGTAACAAGAGTAATAAAAGAAAACAAATGTTCACAAGAGATTATTCGGTGATACTTACGTCAAGGATTGCATTCATGTAGCAATCTGAAACTAGGGAAGAAGGCCGGATGAGAGGTGATGGTTATCTTGATGTTAGTTTCTAGCATTCAGTGTAATGCCCATGTATTTAGCCTTGCCAAGGGAACAGTGAAGGGGTAAATCAAGCACAGAGTGCTAAAAATCGGAATACAGTCAGCATCACTAAAGACAAAGCCTTTATTATAAGACAAATTCATTAAGTGCTTTCGTCCCTCACTGGGGACCTCATCAGAATAGCTTCTACCATTACTATCACTCCCTTAAATATTCAAGCTACTTAAGAAACCAGTTAAAAGACTGATTAAACAAAGGTACAGTGCAAGAATACTGTTACAGTACAAAATCTACTGCTACCAGTGAGATTAAAACCATGCGTATGACATAAAATTTATAAAACCAAACAAAATATATTTAAAGTGAAATGCATATAAAACCTTACTGAACAGATACAACACTGTTTAAAAATATATATACAGCTAAACAAAAACAATGTGACTAGCTAAAAACACTAATTGGCAGACAATCCAGAATAAGGAAAAAAATTAAAATATTTAAGCAACAATGCAGATAAAATACTATACAAAAATGTTAATCAGGAGTATTAAATAAAAACACTGTCCAGGAATAACTAGCCAATAAAACTAACTAGCCAAAAAAATACTAAGCAGAAACATTTATTCTATAGTCTAGCAACGCTTAATCTAACTACTGGCCGAACTCAAACACTGTCATTAAGCCCAGGTGATACTGCAGCATTTAGTCTGAGCTGCCAAATTAATTCCTTATATTCCAATAAATTTTCCCATTGTCCTCCACTGGGACTTTTTTCTACAATATCTATAATCCCAAAAGGAAATTTTTGTAGGTATTGCATACTTCTCCATGTTTTGCTAAGGCACTGCTAGGATTCGTCCTCATAATGTTGTAGCTGTGTTCATAAAACCTTTTTCTAAGCATCCTTTTAGTTTTTCCCCTGACATAAAAACTATCACACCCTGAACATATAGCCAAATACACCATTCCTGTTGGACCACAATTTCCACCTTTAAAAATATTCATAGAATTTAAGCTTTTTAAAATAATAAATTTATTCTCTAAAATATATGAACACAGTCCACAGGAATCACATTTAATATTGATTCCAGGTTTCCTGTTCAATATGTTTGACTCGTAGGTCTTTGAGCTTTTTAAAAATGGCCATGGTCTTATTAACAAAGAGGCTCATCTCCTAAAATTCTATCAAAATTATTGGTGCCCTTTAAAAACTTCCAATTACTTTTAATGATGTTTTTAATGTCTCTAGAGCTACCAGTGTATGCCACCACACATGCTCTCCTAGACTTACTATCATTACTTGCCTTGTGAAGTTTAACCTCCTCTGTTCCTAGAGGTCCCCTCCCCAAAAAGTGGTTTGTATTTAATACCTCAGAGATCTTTCACTTCCTTGAGAATATCACTCCCCATAATATCTTGGTATCCCCCTCTCAAGAAACATCAATGTTAAAATGTTCAGTTCTGTTTCCAAGTCCTCTCTTGTACAAGTTATCCTAGCTACCCTAATACCTTGGCCTTTTATCAAATTCCTCTTAAAGGAATAGTGGTGGAGACTAGTACGGTGCAAGTATGAGTTGCTAAAATTGGGCTTCAGATTTTATATTTAAAACCATCAACCATAAGATTGATATTAATGTCGAAATAATTTAACTTTTCCTTATCAGAATTAAAGCAAATTTTAGGAAACAATAGAACTATGCAAAAAAGCAATAAAATCATTAATTTTATCATTAGGTCTATTCCATAAAATTAATAAATCATTCAAAAATCATAGATATATTTTTATATATTTATAAAATTCAGAAGCCAAGACCTTTTCTTCCATGCCAAAAGGACCACATTGCCATATATGGGAGCACAGGCTGCTCCCATGGTAACACCTTTAACCTGCCTAAAAATTTCATTTACAAAAAAGAAATTTTCCAAAACTACGGTAGCAAAATCCAATAAAAAACCTAATGTCCTCTAGATAAAAACCGACCTTCAATCAATGTGTCCTAAAAAGGGATAAACTCTCATCCATCGGGATATTTATTTATTTATTTATTTATATTTGTTGACCGGGAGTGTCCGACTGGATGTAGGTCCATTTTCAGCGGAGGCCCGGGGAGAAAAGCTCCACAGTTAAAATAAACAGACAGTAGTTACATTGGATTAAATAGTGATTAACAATTTACATAGCAATTACTTACATATATAGATAGAATTAAATAAATCAACCACATCAATGGTTAAAATTCCAATACCTTGTTCACAAACTTCAGGGGTTAGTCTCCCTAGGAAATCACAGGAATCCTTTAATAAAAGGGATTCCCATAGAAATAAAGGTTTTAAAAGCTTGTCAATGTACACTGTTAATGGATGGGTCTTAAAGCCACAGGCAGAAACAATGGGTTTTGTATGGAGGCGCATAAACATTTTGTGTACCTTTGGAATGCCAAAAATAATAGGGACAGTTGGTTTACATACTTTCATTAAATTATACAAGTCTACAGATATCCTATTGTCCAGCAATAGCGCCTCTAAAACAGATCTGTCCTTTGGTAGGCTATGTTAACCCCACTCTAAATTACACAAAATGTTGAGCATACTACTAATATAATTAATTTCCCCACCTTTACCAGTTTCATAACCCTAACTGTTCGATCTTCCAAAGCATTTAAAAGTGAGTGTTGTTCTTTATTCAAGTTATAGTTCCATCTCCTATTCATTTACTTAGATAATTTATAAATATCATCTGCACATGCCTTTTCAAATGTTAAAGTAGGGGGCATCACTGGACTGAATGTTCTTTTTAAATTATTTGCCATACTATCCCCAGGGGTATTCACTACCCTTGTCACCAGAAAAATAGAGCTAAATTCAAGTTTTAACTCAAGTAAAACATCTGCCACATCAAACCACCTTGTGGAATGAATTTTAAACCTTTTTCAAATAAAGTAGTCTGGAGTAATTTCATGAGTATCATTAAAAAAAGGATACCCATTCTGGGTATATAGTATCCCCTCATGATTAACGACTAACTTTTTAAAAAAATTCGTACCCAATTTTTTTCCTTTTTTTTTCTTGTAAAAATTGTCCTTCTTAAGGGTTATTTTACTACACTAGCAAATACACGAGATTGCAGGTATGAACCATGCAGTTTTTCATTGCACAGTCAAGACTACAGCACTTGCAGTGTCTTGACAAAAGGGAGGGCCTTGCTTTTAACTGATATCACAACTGCATTTTACACTAGATCCTTTGCTAAAGGCTACAGGTAATAACTTTCCCAGTCAACAAAAACATTTGAAAGTCGGATACAAGGCGGCACCTTCCTAACTTCTCTCAGTCATCATCTTCTTCCGGCTGTTCCTGTTGGGGGTCGCCACAGCGGATCACTTGTTTCCATTTCTTCCTGTCCTCTGCATCTTGCTCTGTCACACCAACCACCTGCATGTCCTCTCTCACCACATCCATAAACCTTTATCTTAGGCCTTCCTCTTTTCCTGTTACTTGGTAGCTTCATCCTTAGCATCTTTTTCCCAATATACTCCGCATCCCTTCTCAGCACATGTCCAAACCAACGTAATCTTGCTTCTCTGGCTTTGTCTCCAAACCTTCCAACCTGGGCTGATCCTCTAATATACTTATTCCTAATCCTGTCCACCCTCGTCACACCAAGTGCAAATCTTAACATCTTTAACTCTGCCACATCCAGCTCAAATTCCTGCCTTTTTGTCAATGCCACTGTCTCCAACCCATATAACACAGCTGGTCTCACTACCCTTTTGTAGACCTTCCCTTTCACTCTTACAGGTACTCGTCTGTCACAAATCACTCCTGACACTCTTCTCCACCCACTCCATCCTGCCTGTACTCTCTTCTTCACCTCTCTTCCACACTCACCGTTACTCTGAACTATTGACCCCAAGTATTTAAACTCATCCACCTTCACCACCTTTACTCCTTGCATCCTCACCATTCCCCTATCCTCCCTCTCATTCACACACATATATTATGTCTTAGTCCTGCTGACCTTCATTCCTCTTCTCTCTAGAGCATATCTCCATCTCTCCAGGGTCTCCTCCACCTCTTCCCTACTCTCACTACAGATCACAATGTCATTTGCAAACATCATAGTCCATGGGGACTCCTGTCTGATCTCGTCTGTCAACCTGTCCATCACCATTGCAAATAAGAAAGGGCTCAGAGCTGATCCTTGATGTAACCCCACCTCCACCTTAAACGCATCCGTCACTCCCACCGCAGACCTCACCACTGTCACACTACCCTCGTACATATCCTGTACCACTCTTACATACTTCTCTGACACTCCTGACTTCCTCATACAATACCACAACTCCTCTCTAGACACCCTGTGATATGTTTTCTCCAAGTCTACAAAAACACAATGCAACTCCTTCTGACATTCTATGTACTTCTCCATCAACACTCTCAGAGCAAACATCGCATCTGTAGTGCTCTTTCCCGGCATGAAACCATACTGCTGTTCACTAATCATCACATCCCTTCTTAACCTAGCTTCAACTACTCTTTCCCATAACTTCCTGCTGTGAATGATCAATTTAATCCCTCTGTAGTTACTACAGCTCTGCACATCACCCTTATTCTTAAAAATAGGTACCAAAACACTTTTTCTCCATTCCTCAGGCATCCTCTAACTTTCCAAGATTTCATTAAACAATCTGGTTAAAAACTCCACTGCCATTTCTCCTAAACACTGCCATGCTTCCACAGGTATGTCACCTGGGCCAACAGCCTTTCCATTCTTCATTCTCTTTATAGCTATCCTTACTTCCTCCTTGCTAATACATTGTACTTCATGATTCACTATCCGTACATCATCCAACCTTCTCTCCCTCTCATTCTCTTCATTCATCAACCCCTCAAAGTACTCTTTCCATCTCCTCAACACACTCTCCCCGCTTGTGAGCATGTTTCCCTCATTATCCTTTATCACCTTTACCTGCTGCACATCTTTTCTAGCTCGGTCCCTCTGTCTAGCCAATCGGTACAGGTCCTTTTCTCCCTCCTTAGTGTCCAACATTTCATACAACTCTTCATATGCCTTATCCTTAGCCTTCACCTCCTCTCTCTTTGCCATGCACCTCATCTCCTTATACTCCTGTCTACTTTCTTCATCTCTCTGACAATCCTACTTCTTCTTTGCCAACCTCTTTGCCTGTATACTCTTCTGTACTTCCTCATTCCACTACCAAGTCTCCTTGTCATCCTTCCTCTGTCCCGATGTGATACCAAGCACCTTTCTAGCCGTCTCCCTTACTAGCTCTGCTGTAGTTACCCAGCTATTTGGTAACTCTTCACTGCCACCCAGTGCCTGTCTTAACTCATCCCTGAACTCCACCTCACAATTACCCTTTTTCAACCTTCCTAATTTCTCTCAGTAAAAGTTCCAAAATAAAGAAAACAACTGTGCAAAACTAGGGGAAATCACCATTCCCACTGCATGGCAGGATCTCTGTCAACATAAATGACATTTGCTATAAAGCCTTGGCACTCGTGACAGGCATGCAGATGTGCTTCAGGTTTTGCAGTTGTGCAAGATTATAACAGTAACTGACCTACTGTTCATAGTTGCAGTACTCGTATCTATTGGGATATCCTGTCGAGGATAGCCTAACAACCTGTCAATATAACAAAGCCTTTACACCTTCCAAGAGTTGCACATCAGACCTATTTCCTGCGTGTAAGGCATAAGGTACATATGTGGCATAACAATGCCTAATCCTCAGAACTGAAGTGTCCCAGGAGAAGCAGAGCAACCTCAGAGAAGCCAATAACATGCCCATCCAGGAAGGGACTCAGAAGATAAGGATGAAATAGGAAACTACTCAGCCATTAGTAGGGCAATAGAAAATAGGGTGCAGGAGTGAGGGGTGTAATAGTGCAATAGTGAAACATACGACATCTACTGTTATGATAATATCTTACACAACTATGTCCTTCCTTATCAATGTTGCAGTATTCTTTACTCTTGGAATGGTAAAAAAGCTACTGTAAATTATGGCAGGAAAAAGGCAGAGAACCACCATCTATAAGTCCATGAAGGATAGCCCTGGCAAATCTTGCCCTGGCCTTGGAACTGACATACTTGTAATGTTTTCTAAAAGTGTGAAAAGAAGACCAAGTAGCAGCTTCCAAAATGGATCTAGTATCCAGAACCTTGAAAAGGTATCAGAAGAGTTAACTGCCCTGGTAAGATGAACACAGTATTAGTAAAGCTGCTTGCCATGAAAACAACAAAAGGAAATGGCTTTATAAATCCAGGAAAAGATGAATTGCTTAGAAACTGACAAACCTAATTTCCTGACATGAAAAGAAATAAAACATTGTTCAGATTTTTTGATGCACTTTGTCATATCCAAGTATTGTCATATCCAAGTAATATCTGAGTTAGCTAAGTAAATCCAAAGTGTGTAGGACCCAACTCACTAGAAGTCTGGGGAGAAGGAAAAAAGGGGGAAGATAAATGGACAGATTCAAGGACAAATCATTAACCACATTGGGCATAAAAGGAGGACTGATATGAAGAGATACCCGGTTCTTGTGGGGAAAAAAAGATGGCACCATCTTGATGGCTTGGAGTTCTGAAATCCTCTCTGCAGAAGAAAGAGCCACCAACAATACAATCTTCCAAGGAGAAGGTTGCATGGACAAAGAAAAGGCAGGCTCAAAAGGGGAATGAGTCAATTTTTCAAGAACAAAATTAAGGTTCCTAAGAAGGGGGAATATGCTTTCTTGGGGGCCTGATATGAAGAATGCCTTTTAGGAATTATTGGACTTCAAAACTAGAAGCCAAAAGTGGACTCAGACGTAGAATGGCAGAAATGGCTGACAAATGAACTAACAGAAGAGTATGCTAAGCCAGTATTCAATAAGTCGCACAAAACAGACCATAGGGACCCACATACAAAAAGGGTCTGATCATTCTTGAGACACCAAATATAAAATCTCTTTGACTTAGCCACATACATTTTTCCAGTAGTGGGTTTTCTAGCCTATTGCAAAACATGAAGCACAGTCTCAGAAAAATGATGCCTGAAAAGAATCAAACCCACGTCACCTAAAGCAGCAAATGAAGTGTAGACAAGCGAGGGTGAATGAAAGATCCCTGGTCTTGTGTGAGAAAAACTATCTTGTGAGGTACCTTGGGATGATGGCCCCTGGCCAGGTGAAGGAGGAACCAGTCCTGTCTGGGCCAAAATGGAGCCACCAGAAAGACTTTTGATTGGTCCCATATGATCTTGGACAAAGAAAAGGCAGGTTCAAAAGGGGAGCGAGTCAATTTTTCAAGAACAAAATTAAGGTTCCCTGGGCTCAATGCCAAGAAATGTATAGTTATCCCCTTTGGGAAAAATCATGTACCCGTGAATTACCATATAGGTGGCAGTACACTAAACACCGAAAGTGTGATAAGACACTTAGGGACACAGGTGGTCAGTGGTCTCACCTTCGATAACCACATCACCATAACAGTCAGGAAATCCTTCTACGTGGCACACCTCATCACTAAGGGCTTTTCATCCAGAAAAAAGGAGGTCATTGTCCCACTGTACTCATCCCTCATTAGACCCATTATAGAATACAATGCCCAGTTTGGTATGTACCTCTCAAGACATCTGCAACAACTGGAAAGGTCGCAGAAATACCTCACTAAAAGAATCACAGGCCTAAAGCAGATGCCCTACGCTGACCACCTTAAAAAAACTCCGGCTATACTCTGTCGCATATCGTCTACTCAGAGGCGATCTCTGCTTAACATACAAGGCCATGTCAAACCCAGAGTTGTTGGACATGCTACACTTAAAGAAATCCCAATCCCTCAGAGCCACACGCTCCAGGGATCTAAACCTTGTCATCACAATAAACAAAACATGCTGGAGGGATAGGTTCCTGACCCAGAGACTCACCAGACTCTGGAATAGACTGCCCATACATGTCAAGCAGAGTGCCTCTTTGGCCCTCTTCAAAAGGAACCTTGATGATTAGATGGGAGAAAGGAAATTCACCCCGGGGATCACGTCAGTCGCCCTGCTAGACAGGGGTCCAGGGAAGTAAACAGTGTGGGAAGAAATACCCAGTTATTTGTTATGGCTAGGCTTGTATAGGCCCTAGGGCTGATAGCCTAGTACCAACCTATGAAACTATGAACCTATGAACCCAGTGAAGTAGAGGAAGAGGAGGATAAGCATAGAGAAATATCCCCTTCCAAGAAAAATGCATGGTGTCTGGTTTCCAAGCCAGTGGAGTTGGAACTCTGGAACAGGACTGGGAAAGTTGTTTGTTTAGAGTAGGAGGCAGACAGATCTATTTGAGGTGTACCCCACCAATGTACAATGTCCAGAAACACCTCCCTGTAAAGCAGGATGTGTCTTGGACCTGCTCAGTGTCTGCCATTAGACTGTTTTCTGAAGGGATTTAAACTGCCTGATAAATTGCAAAATCTCAAGCTTGAAGAGTCAACCAGCAAAGAAGGTAAGATTTTGTTCCCCCCTGCTTATTGATGTACCACATGACTGTGGTATGGTCTGCAAAAACTTTTTAGAGGACCTGCATCCTAATGGGAGTGAAAGTCCCGAAAAGCTAGGATAAGACTCCTCAACCCTTTGATACTGATTGTAGTCTGGCAACTGTTGATGGGACCAAAGATCCTAGACTTTCATGTTGTTGGAGGAAGCTCTCCAACCTCGAATGGAAGCACCTATGTACAGCTCTTGGGTAGGAAGAGGAAACTGAAAAGACAGACATGGATTCAGGGAAATCTGTTGAATCCACAAGTGGAGTTCTAGTTCGAGACAAGGTAACAGATGAACTAGAAGCTCCAGAGGGCGGCAGTGCTGAAGTCAAACAGTCTTGAGATACCATTAAAATGTCTTCATGTGGAGTCCGGCAAAAGCAACCATGGGAATGGTAGATGTCATGTACCACAGGGCTTGGAAAAATTCCCCTGCAGGAGGAAGAGACTGAAAATAGGCGGTGGAAAAGAGGATCTTGGGAGCCAGAAGGCAAGCCAACTTTGGAATGGTCTAAAAATACTTGATCCTGAGAAAACGTCAACACAGACTTTTTGAGACTGAAGGTGGATGATGGAGAAAACCTTAGCATCTGTAGTTAACTGTTGCCAAACAGGGAAGAAAATAGTTAGCCTGAAGGACACTTGAATCTGGCTGCGGTGGAAGGGAGGCTGGATGTCGGACGCAGATTTATTCAGTAAAGAAGGCTTTTGGCCTCTGAGACTCTGGTTGGGTTTATCTAAGAAAATCCATTTAGAAATCCTCTTACTCCTAGCAGGTTAACTCGGCTACATATGAAGAAAGGGATATTTTGATGGTAGTTCCTCTGGAACTTTGGTACAAGAATCAAAAATTTGTTTAAGGTCCTGCATAACCTTGCCCTTATCCCGATTGTGGTTGTCTAAGGGGCAAACTATATATTTGTCCTTAATATCTTCATGTAAGGCCTGCAGTCACAACCAAGAATATGTTCTCATGACAGAGCCAGATGCAGCTGCCCTACAGAAGGCATCAGCTGCATCGTAGCTGCTTTTAATGGACTGGCAAGCCACCTGAGAGGCAGAACTCAGAAGATAAAGAACAGAAGTCTTACCGCCCAAATCATGCACATCAACAAATCTCCTCCCCCCTCAGGCTGGGACAAAAAAGCCAGGGCATATCTAGTCATGTGGGTCTGATAACTAATGGCCCTAGAGGCCTAAGTAGCAGAAGTAAACACTTCTTTCCTGTACCACTCCATAGGACCGCTGTCCTTATCAGAAGGTAAAAGCTTGGAAGAACAGTTTGGAAGGCTTATCTGTGGGCATACAAACTACAGCAGGATCAACCAAAGGAGTTTTATGCAAGTATTTATGATCCTCAGGCACTTTATAAAACCCGTCTGGCTTCTTAGGGGCCAAAAGGATGAGTCAGGAAACTGAGAAGCTGCTGTAAATGCATTCAAGAGGGCAGCTAAGACAGGAGGATCTGCAAATGGTCTGGCCAGTCCACTTGCAAGAGTTTGTAGTATCTGTTTTGAACCTCTGACACTTGAAAACAATCCCACGTAAAATGTGTTCCATCATATGGACCACTGTATCCCCAAAAGTTTCTTCTTCAAAAGGAGAGTCAGTAGACAAAGAATCTTCTTTATCAGACCCCAGAGTCAAAGGAGGGTTTATGTGCAAGGAGTATGCTAACGATTCTTCACCAGAATCCCATTCTTCATCTGATGGAAAAAAAACCTAGGTGTCTTACATGGGGTGGAAGACCAGGGAGAAGGAGAAGCAGCAGGGGAAAACTATCCCTGATGGGGTTTAACAGTTAATAGGGCACTAAACAGCCCCTGAGTAAATCCTGCCACTCTTTTTGAGGATCCTTAGCCAAAGAAGCCATGTTGACATTTCTGCTTCTTGTTTAAAGGAACATCTGCTTTGATAAATCTATGAAGTTCAGCCTTCTGCCTAGATTTAATGAGGGGACCAGGCACCTCTTCCCTAACTAAAATTTGGGGAATTCCCCACGGACCTTCAGATACAATAAGCCGTGGCTCCCCTCTACATCTGTACCAAACATATGCACAGCCTCAGAGGATACATGAGTAGACAACCCCATCCGGGTCCCAGCAGAGGAACTAGTGTTAACACTGGTTAGTTCTTGGGTGCTTCAACCAGTGTGTGATGTCCAGTGGAGGTTCAGTATGTGCATTTTTTTTAGCTTTCTTCTTAAGTGGTGGCTGAACTTCAGGGTGTGCAGACCTGACCACGTTACCCTGAGTTAATATCAGAGGTTGGTTTGCCAAATAAATCAAAAGGGATGACAAACACATGTGGAAAGGCATCCATATGTCACATAGGTACCTTACGCCTGGCACAGATGGTATACATCTGATGTACAATGCCTGGATGGTATAAAAAGCTTTGGTTTACTGGACAAACATTAGGCTATCCTCAGCAGGATATCCCAAGAGTAAAGAATACTGCAGCAATGATAAGGAAGGGCATCAGATGAACATTCCCTAGGATGATGCTTAAAAAGATGTAATGCTTACTTAGACGTCAGTATACCAAAAGTATTGAAGTAGTCTCATGAATACATCCAGCAGAGTGCAACTGTAGGATGCACTTCACTGCAATCTGCAAAAGTCTAATGCCTCAGATAAGCTTTGTGAAATAACTAAGGTCTAGAACAGCCCTGTATACCATGTTCTTGCTGGGACTATAAATAGAGGAGGCTCTGAACCCCAGGTTATCCTTCTGTTTTGAAAGTTTCCCTTCTGCAAGTGATCTTGAAACTATTCTAGAAAACCCTGCATGACCAATGGATTTAGAAGGGAAGAGGAGTGAATGGCAGGGAGACTCTCTTCCAGAAAAGAAAAGTGGCCAAAAAGGTAATTTACTTAATCCCAGCGTCTTTCACAAATAGATTCCCAGTATTTGAAAAATACAAGACATAAAAGCTGGCTAGCTACAGAAGCCTTCATTGGGAGTATGGTTATCAGGCACAGTAATGAGATGCTGATCTGACTTTTTATGCCACAGATGAAAAAGTAATTTTCAAATAAAAGTCTATGCCAGTTTTTAAGGTAGCTGGATGTGCAGAAAGGGTTAGCACTTTTACTTCAAAATCTCTATAACAAAGCAAGCTCAACAAATAAAGGGCACCCCACAACGAGGATCAGAGGAGATAAGGATTCACAACACTACGCCAAATGTCTGTAGCCCTGGCCTATCTTTAAAGATGGCCCCAGTCTTGCTGTCAGGTGACAGTCAACCATCTCATCAAGTATGGCTAAGAGTTTCATGTAACAGTTAAATCATATGCTGCAAGCCAACAAAAGCAGCAGCAGGGGACCATGTTTTTTGTTCTAGGCTGTGAATTCCTGATGTCATTTTAAAGACTTCGCCTTTAATTCTTCATTATTTACAAAGTGTACTTGTGTTACTTCACTCTGGCACCAGTTTTCCCAGGGGAAAGTTAATGGCAGTCTTATTTTTAGCAGTGAGCATGTCCATTTGTACCCTTGTGGACCTTGGGGACAGGGAAAATAAACAGGCCATTCCTGCATAAAACAGTACTGAGATTTTTTTGAACAAGCACAATTCATCTAAGCTAAACTCATTTGAAAACTGTGTTAAATATAAGTTCAGTATATTATCTGTAAAATATGTTTAACAATCCCTACTAATATCAGAAGTCACTGCAGATAATGCTAAAGGACAATTAATGAAAAATTCCTACTTTCTCCCATAATCCACTTCTCTAACAGCAGTCAGAGGTATAGAAATAATCAACTGAGACACAGACTGTGTGTGTTAAGTGTGCACACCCACAGACGAAATTGTCATCACTACCCTCCTTAACAAGAATTACTCTGTGTGCGCGTGCATGCCTGTGTGTGTTTGTGCCTGTCTGTCTGTTAATTGAATGCAAGGAGTTCTTATTCAGTCCAACACGTACCTTCACAACAAGGATTACTATAGAAGATACAGAACAAATGCTCATAAAAATACTGACTACTCCCATTTCAAGATGCATGCATCAGTAGTGTGGCCAGCAGTACTGATGCAAGTAACATGGGGGGGGGGGGGTGTTGTCATACACTAGGCAGACTAGGTGGAACAAGTGAATGCTGTTGAGCTATTAATCTTGTGTTGTCTAACTCCTAGAACAAACATTTTTTTACAGTAACAGCACTTGGGAATACAGCAAGAAGTATTAATGCTTATGTGGCCTTACCAGAGTCTTCAGCACTCTGAGAAAGTTCTGGTAACTTGTGCACTAGTGTAGTGGGCTCATGGTACTCTAGGTCCAGAGGAAAGATCCTTTCATAAGTGGGATTAGACTGGTAGATTTGTGCCTGGTTGTTAATGACAATTGTGTCACTGTAGGAAGAAAGACGTACTGTAGCATCTCCATCAAGGATTCGTCTTGGAGCCTGGATAATCAGAAGTGTTCATGTAGTAAAAGAAAAGGAAAAAAATAACAAATTAGACAGTGTAGTGCTTCAGTTTGCCATTAAACTGACAAACAGGCTAAGCAAACTTCATTCTTCTCAATAACTCTAATAATGGATGTTCAGCAACAATGTAGTCAATACTTTAGAAATCAAACTTCATAGGACATACAGTGTAAAGTGTCCAAGCTGTAATTAGCAAAAAGTGAGATCAAGGAACAAAATATCTGAATCGGTACGAAGCTGCTGTTTCCCTTTAAAGAGATGGCGTCTCCAACACAAAGTATTTATTTAAATTAACACTACAATTACAAATAAAATGTTAATAGCAACCATTTTCATAAAACCAAAAATATACTGCATTCAATTTTTTTAGCAATCAAGGAAGTGCACATAGAAAGGTTTGGACAAACATTATTTACCCTTACTTAAAAATAAATAAAAACATGATTACGTGCCTGTACAGATAGAGTTATCCAGATATCTCATTTCCAAGTTCTTGTAGCTTGAACCGTATTTAAAATAGATCCACCCATCTAGCCAGCCATCCACAATCCCTCGTCTCATTTTTCCGCATTGTGCTGGTGTGTCACTTCAGTGGTGACAGTCATCTAGAACTAAGGTTCACACCATCGAGTGGCTAGACCTTGTCACCATACATTCATATATTATGCAAAATTAGATGCTAATACTATTGCATACAACTTTCTAAAATCAAATAAAAGCAGAGACTAAATATTAAGAAAACGTTCATTTTTTTTAGCTTCAGGTCTTGCAAAGTGTGTCAACCTGTCCATCAGTCTAGGGGACATAAAAGGCATAAGGACAAGGTACTTCCAGTAGCTTCAGAATGAAGAAATCCCTACAGAAGCTGTACTGCCTGAGACACAGCCTATGATGAAAGGGGAGGACGGAGAACAGCAGAAGACTCAGACGAGGTCACAGCAGATATGATTAAGATGATGGGTGAGATGGGGGAGAAATGGCTCCTGAGGGTACTCAGAGCAGTACGGAGAGAAAGGCACATTACAGATGACTGCAAAATAAGCACACTAGTGTGTACAGGAACAAAAGGGACATCCACAACTGTGGGCAGTACAGAGGTATCAAACTCCTCTCATACTAAATGAAAATTCTGGACAGGGTGATTGATAAATGAATATGCTGAGTCGTAGAAAGTAAGATGGGAGGTGAGCAGTTCAGATTCAGATCAGGATGTAGCACAACCAACCTGATGCTTGTGGTGAGACAGATAGTTGAGAAGAAGCTACAGATGAAGAAAAAGTCAAATTGGGCATTCCTAAACTTTTAGAAAGCGTATGACAAGGTCACAAGAAAGCTGATTTGGGCAGTCCTATGGTGGCTTGAAGTCCCGGAAGCATTGTTAGAATTCATGCAGCTATGCAAGAAGATCCAATGATTCAAGTATGAATAGTATTTACACTCAAAGAGGTCCCCAGTGGGAGTGAATGTACATCAGGATTCAGCTCACATTCTACTGTTGTTCATACTGGTGGATGGACTACATTAGCAAACAGGATGGAGGGGACAGATCAGTAGAGTTGCTGTTTGCAGATGATGTGAGGAAGAACTTCAGCAAAGGATATGGGAGTGGAATGCAAAACTGAAGGTACATGGGATGAAAGTAGGTGCAGATAAGACAGCTATAATGGCAACAAATAGATGAAGACAGAAGAAGCTGAAAACAGAGATAGAAGGAAAATATTGAAACAAGACAAAAGCTTCAAATATCGGGGAGGATTGTTTGAGAAGTCAAGTCTGAATGAGGATGTCAAATGTGAGGGGCTGCATACTACTGATACAGAGTGGCAGGAGTAGTTATGACAGAAGAATGCCAAAGAAGCTGAAAAGTAAGGTGTATAAAACAGTGGTGCAAACACTACGACTCGATAGTACAGAAACCTGGGAAGTAAAGGCGAAGCGACCGTGGAAGCTAGAGGTGATGGAGATGAAGCACCTAAGACAGGTGGTTAGGGTGCACACTATAGGACAGATAAAGACATGAGGATATCAATGCAGAAACCAAAGTATCTCCAACTGCAGATAAAGTCAAAGAGAACAAATGACTGTGATTGGGGACATGTGCAGAAAAGCAGAAGACAGTCTGGCGAAGATGATTTGGGACAGACAGATAGAAGGCAAGAGCAAAAACATCCATCCAGCAAAGAAATAGATGGACTGTATGAGAGAAGACCTGCGACAGTCAAGAACGACTGTCAAAGATAGGAGAGTGTCACTCAATCAAGAGAGAGATGGTGACAGTTGACACTGCACCCCAACCCCATGTAGAAAAAGGGGGCTGCTGATGTCTTGCAAAGTGTGTACTCAACAAACTAGAGTCTTACATGAAAATCACAAACTAAGTCTTGCTGTACTTTTAAAGAATGACAATGCCATGCTTGTGTATACCTTGAAAGCCCCCATTTAGAGGTGTTTTGTGTGCATAAATGTGCAGCTTAGATTAATGCCCTTCTCCTGCTTATCACGCACATCTACAAGACATTCACATTTATGTTAGAATTTAAAGGGGTACAAATCATTCCAAAGGTATTATCCTCATTTCATACTGCTCTTACACTTGCATACTTGTAGAAGCAAATATCCCCCTTTCATTTTTTAAATTACATTCACGTTCAAAGATTTCAGTTGTAAAATCTAACTACCACTCCTCCTAAATCAACTAGCACTCTAACGGCAAGTGGTGATGTGATATAATCAGAAAAAGGACTCATCAGTGACTTGACTTTGACTGTATATGGAAAAACATTCCTCTGCCAGATATAAATAATCCTACTTGCCAGCCAGCCAGAAGAAAAATGCAGAAAAAGTAGGTGACATAACCACAGTGCCCCTAGTCCTGGGTACAGTTCCACACCTGCTTTTTCTCAATAGATTCAGCATGGCTGAACATCAATGCATGACTGGCTGACAGATGGACTGACAACCTGGTGGAAAGGTTCTTGTCAGTACAGTAATAGCGTCATTCTCACAGGTCTGCACTGCTGATCAAGGTGTGAACCTAAAGAACTCAGTTAAATAAAACTAAAAGAAATGGAGATACCATGCATATCAGGGTACGAGGAAATACTTTCCGGAGCAAACCTACCATGCAAATCTATAAAAGCATGAATGGTACAAGTCAGAAGTGTGCGGCTCACAAACAGGAAGAATGGCAGAACCGTAGTCTGGACTGCATACAGAATGGGTGCTGAAGCCCTGAGCTGTACGGTAGGTGGATCTGAGATGCTGCTAGAATAAGATCTGCACTGATTATAAGAGGTTAAGGGTTCTAAAAACTTGTGTATATTCAAGGTTTTGGATCTCAGGGGGAACACAGCTCCATATTGCTGAAAATATTTTAAGAAATAAACAATGATTATAAGAGAAAAGGGTGGTTTCTTCAGTCAGGCTTGGAAGGACTGCTTTTAATTGGGTAGTTCTTGCTAAGTGAGGTAAGACTACTCGCAAATGGTAGACAGAAGTCTGAATGAAAAGGTTTACTGCAGTAGTGAAGAAATCTGTAGCTCGCTGGGTAAAAGGCAATGCTCTGAATAAGAAAAGCAAGCAATGAATATAAAACCTCCTCAAGGTTGATAAATCTATAATTTCTGCTTCTGTTTTGTGCATTCTCCAGCAGGTATTTTACTCACTGCCGAGTCAGGTGAAAGGCATAATATATTCTAGCAGAGGTGCAACTTACCATCTTGGCTATGAGGTAGTGAGAATCATTTAACGTGAGTTGAAAATTTAAGAATTTAAGTTGTGTGAGAACTTTAGCAACAATTTCTACATGCAGTTGAAAGGTTACAAAGTGAGTCCAAGTTAATTCCTAGCAATGTGTAGGCATCCTTAGGATAAATGCTGCTTTCCAACAAGTCTAGGAGATTAATATGAATATACATTCGATACATCAAAGGTACCAAAAAAGCACTGCTTTCACTTTTGATATATTCGATACAAGTTTGTTGTTTTACCATAATCAGAGTTCATTTAGTTGGTTCTCAAAGGAGCTTTGCATGGTGAAGTTATTTTTGCCCTTTTCATAGGTTCATAGGTTCATAGATTAGTACTAAGCTAACTGCCCTTGTGAGCCATTTTAAGCCTAGCCAATTATCCCGTGTGAGACTCAAACCCTGCACCTTGTGTTTGTAAGGCAAACACCTTAACCATTAGGCCACCCTCCCAAGAAGAGATCACTGTCATTAAGGATGGCTTAGGTGCAAGAGATCGGGGGTAGCTTTCTGAGAAAAAACAGGCATGGGGAAAAAAGGACAGGAAAAATAGGAGGCCAAGAATGGAGCCCTAAGTCATACGGTACTGCAATGTGGCCGTCTGGCAGATATGATGCAAACCACTTAAGTCTGTTTTTGCCAAACTAAGGCTGGCAAACTTACATAAGAGAAGCAAATGGTCTACAAGATCACATCATACCTCTCAAATCCTTTGCTTAAAAATCCTGAAGAAAGCCAAAAATAATAGGGGGAAAAAGGACAATTTTTAAAACATTTTTCCAATTTTCTTACAAAGTTTACAGAGCAACATGCTTTGCCTCACCACGCATTTTTCAAACAAGTATGAAACACTAATGTCCAGCATCATTGATGGACTGTAATTCTCAGTGACTTACCAAAAAATCAAAAATTTTATGAGGGAGCGGGCAAAAATACGAAACAAAAATCAGGGACAATTGAGAGGTGATGACCACAAACACTACAGCTATTAGCAGTTATCCATTAATATTACTGAAAACAGCAGCAGTGTCTAGAGCAGCACTTTTGTTAAAATATGTTTTATATGTTCTTTCCGGTGACAACAGCAAGTTTATGTAGGAGAAGCTAAGCAAATAAATAAAAGTGTCACTAGAAGGAAAAATGCTACCTTAATAAAAATACAGTTGAGTGAAAAGCAGCAGTAAACAAGATTTTGTCTTTTACAATGCCCCCCCCCCACAAAATCAGAATAAAACTGAGCCTCAGTTACAGTATCATTCAGACTATAAAACTCATTGAAGTCTTCCCTCTCACCAACAGAGCAAACAGCTGCCGCCTCTTGTGTAATACATGAACATGTATGAAATATTCCACTTAAGAATGAGAGTTTCTTTCCCTCAAAAAAGGTACAGTTTAGGAAATCACCAATTACACTGAGTTAACCATGAATTGTAACTATCCAGAGAAGCAGTCCCACACCACATAGTTTTTCTTATGGGGTGGGTGACTACTTTGGCATACTAATGTTAAAGTCTGTGAACAGGCACAGAGAATTTAATATCACTGCCCAATAGACTTTTGAGATTTAACTGATAGCAGCCATGATTATGTGTTTCTGCAAGGGGGCATCTCTTGAAATCAAGGCTCCAGCCAGATACCCTGAACTCTGAACAAATTAGCTCCAAGGTTACAGCAACTCAGAGAAAAGGGTACTAATTCTAATGGCACAGAGCTCAGCAGATATATTTATTATTTTATTTTGTTAATGCAGAATGCCTATTGGGACACTGAGTGAAGACATGGAGAAAAAGCAACAAGCAAGTTAAAGCAGAAATAAATGTTCAGTAAAAAAACAATACTGACTGATGTATTGCTGAAAGCTTTGGTGTTTAAGCACATATTTAGAAGGGAACTTACTGATACTTGATATACAATTTTATCAAATATGTACGGCATTTAATATGTTACTTCCAGTCAAAACAATCAACACCAAGAAGTACTCAGTAGTACACAAAGGCTACAAAAGAATATATAAATATTATATATATATATATATATATATATATATATATATATATATATATATTACACATGGGTTCATTTCACAAGATCGACTTTTCGGAAAGACAATCATCATATGGTCAGGATCTTATGTTCGGCTTTCCAAAAAGTTGCCTTTGCCCATGCTGTTGTGCAATCTCAGGTTCATGTATATAATATGCATGGGGTGCGGGGTGCACCCCTGGACAAATGCATTTTTGTTTCAAAAATTTAAATTGTTATAATGCTTTTTAACATTACGGGACATCGATCATATGGTCTTGACCATATGCAGTTTGCTGTTCCATAATGCTGATGTTTCGACAGGAACCCACATGTACATTATATATATAGCACTGATTTTACCAACATGCCAAATTCACGAAATAAAGCATTCTGGCCTCAAAAACATTGGTATATTACACTCTATCCAAAACAGGAGGACACCTTCCGGGATCAAATTTTTCTTTTACCTTTTCCAGTCGTTTCTTAATATACTGCTTCCATAGGATAAGGAAAATGACAAGGAGTAACAGAAGAATAATCGCGACAAGGCAGCCAATCAAAATGGAGGTGCCAAAGTTGTCAGGCTTATCCACAGGCCGGCTGATTGTGAAGGGAAGTGTGGTTTCTGTTCAGAAAGACAAAGGAAAACAAAATCAGCTGAAATGATTTTAGTCTGTGCATTGCTACTGCACTTAAGGCCCATGAAAAACATTTTTCAGAGCTTGCAGCTTTAGGTAATCTGAAGCTTCAGTGAACATAATGGTTGCAGTTCTCTAGATTTTGTAAAACATCAGCAAATAACTTAGACATAGTATGTAACAACAGAAAGCGTTAAGTAGCAAAACCTGAGGGTGAGTGTATGGTAAAGATTTTACTGCACATCTAGTGATATCATGAGACAGAAATCTGAAGGTTAAGTGCCTTACAGCCATTGCATGAAGTAAACTCTGTTATACTCTTGCTGAAATGTTTTGCTAAACCCATAAATCTGATATTACCAAGATATATATACAGTTATATTATGCTTGTTCGAAAAAAAATGTTGAAATGCAAAATGTCGAACACACAAAATCTCTAGCACTTGTTTAACGAAGGGGGGGGGGTTATATCCCCCACTCTTCCTAATTATGTATACTGTAGATCAGAGTGCATGTGCTGTGTCTTGCCAAAGAATCTACGTGCATGTATAAATTCCAAACACGTGCCATTTTGAAAGAGCAGGCAGAGCATGAGCAAGCATGATCGCAGTTGTTAGTTTGTATACACGTTACTTTAAAGTCAATAAGCTTCTATAGTGATGTGTTTGTATAAAATAAATCTGCTTTAACAGAACCCACGAATACTCTTCTATTGTGTCCAAAGTAGGAGAGTGACACAGTGTCAGAACCGGAATCGCACAGACTAATATTCAGAGCCATGAGGTGCTGAGATGACAGTGAAGGTAAAACTAAGACAAACGAGCACGAATCGAGACAGAAAAGAATCAACGGTAATAAGTAGCAGCACGAATTATTTGGTAAAAAAAAAAAAAAAAGGCAAAACAGAGTATTACAAGGGCACGAACCGCATTAGAAAGCAAGCGGAAGGCACAAAAGGTTTATTAACTAAGGGAAATGTTTAAAACAGGTATTTGATGAAACAATTAACAGTAAAGGAAAACCAGCATGTTTAAAGGAAAGCGTGTGTGTTTGAGGCAAAACAAGCATGTTTAGAGTAAAATGAGAACATGAACAGTACAGTGGGCATGCAAAGGGCTTAAACAAGCAAAATGAATATAATAAGGGCACATTAAGCAAAAATAAGGCAAGGCGACTGCATGTGTTTTGGCAAAATGCTATGTTTTGACATACGACCGTGTTGATCAAGGGCAAAACTAAAAGTTATTCAAAGCATCTCAAAGTCTGTAAAAGTGCTTACAGTGTGTGCTTTTTACTGTGTTTGAAGAGTTTCTTGTGTGCAAAGTGCAATTATTTCATGAAATAAAGTCAAAGTATAGCCATTTCAAAAAGTTTCTTGTGCTGGGTGTGTCTATTCACAAAGTGCCACCATTACAAAGTGTTTCTTGCGCTGTAAAAAGTTGCCTAGCAAGGTACTGCCATTTTGGGAAAATTTCAGTGTGTTGTGTACAGTTAATTCGCAAAGTGCAATTACTTTGAAATGGTATTGATTCTGCGGCAAGAGAAACCCAGTTCATTTGTATCACACAGTTATTTGAAATGCTTTTTAAAGTGATGATAAATTACTTTAGCAATGCAATAAATTACAAGAGTATTCCACAGTGCCTGAGAGACTAATTTCACAAAGTCCAATTATTCAAAGGTATTAAGAGTTTGTCCATTAGCACAATTTCGAGAAGCCAATTTTGATGCAAACAAAGCACAGGAAGTCACTGTCACAACAACCCAATTTTATTGTAGGATTAAGATCTTTCGTCAAGTTTATACCAAAACTTCATCAGAATCCATTACAATGTTCACAACACAGTTTAAATACCTCTCCCTCAAAAATCACGATTTAAAACAATAATTTAGTCCACGAATTAACAAAATTGCAATAAAACATTAAAACACTTTTTAAAATGACTTGAACGCATTATAAAAAAAAATATAAAAATGTTATTTATGTTAGTGTATATGTATATAACTATGTTGCAAAACTAATTCAAACTTTGTAGGACATAAGATTTAAAATACTAGAAATAGATACAAATTCATTTAAGTCTGGTGGCACACAAGCATTCAGCTTAAGTTGCTATAAGGCTTCTTTATGTTCAATTAAATCAGCCCATGGGATCACCTAGGGTATTTATGCACTGTATCTACCCAAGAAAATAAAAATTCATGGTCAGGGTACGTCACATGCTTATATAATACACTGCCTAGTTGTCTATTTTTTATATCATTCAAATGTTCATAAATTCTATCTTTAAATTTCTGAGTGTTTTTTTCAACATAAAAACCCTCACATTTCATGCACATGGCAAGATAAATAAGACCCATAGATTTGCAAGTACAGTGGAAGGAAGTATAAACAACCTGCTTGTTCACTTTTACTTTTATTGCTTCCAAGAGGTACTTGCACTGGGTACAAGACCCACATTTAAATGTACCTTTTCTTCTATTACTCAAGTCCCCCCCATCTGATTACCACCCACCAATATCTCTTTTAGAGATCTTCCTCTCCTAAAGACCAACCTAGGCTTGTGTCCCACTAGCTCATTTAACCCATTGAAAATTTGGAAATTTTTCTTAAAATCCTATAAATAAGTTCATGCCCTTGTGTACAAGTAGCAATAAAAGAACAAGAACATTTTCATTGTGTTTCTCCCTATCAGTTCCATTTAACAACTGGTTGAATAAAAGTATGGGCACTATGATTCCTTCCTTTCTTTTATTCGAAACTTCTTCTAAAATTCCAGTAACAAAATCTAGAGCGTACATCAGTCGAGCCAATCTGATGAAATGACCCTTAACTATCTCTCTATTTTAATGTATAGGATGACAACTATCATAATGCAAAAAAACTATTAGAATGTGTGACCTTCCTAAAAATAGAACTTTGAATAGTCCCTTTTTCAAAATCTTTGGACACCAATACATCTAAATAATTAATATTGTTCTTATTATAGTTGTACATAAATTAAAAAAAAGATGTGCTGGAATTCAAATATTCTACAAATGTTTGTGTTTCCAACTCACAAGCATCCCAGGCTATAAATATATCATCCAGAAATCGTTCATATATTTGCCAAGAAGGGATACAGGGCTTGTTATGAACAAATTGTTTCTCCCATTGCAATAACCCAATATTGGCAAGCAAGGGGGAACGGACATGTCTTCATAGCTACTCGCCTCTTCTGGTGAAAAAACTGACCATCCATATAGACAAAATTGCATTTTAACACCAACTCCAACAGGGTGCTTAATATATTCATCTCATTGGGATTAAAAACTCTGGATTCATTCAAAAGTCTTGAAACATTTCTATACCTTGGGCCTGTAGTATTACATTAAATAAATTTACCACATCGATGGTTACAAACACTTAGCTGGGACTATATTTCACTGACCTTAATTTGGACAAAAAGTCCCATGAATCCTTACATAAATGTGAGTACTTATCTAACAAACATTTGACTTTTTTTATATATATTTAGATATAGGGTGTGTGACAGTTGTTGTTGCACAAACAACAGGTCTCATCGGGGGGGGGGGGGTCCGATAAGCTTTTGTGAATTTTTGGGTTGCCAAATATGGGAGGAACAACAGGAAATTTTACAGTTAAAAAATCAAGCATCTCTTGTGATATTTCACCCTGTTCAAACATCTTGTAGACAAAAATGTATTTTCCTAGAAGTCACATTGATAAAATGAAGAGGAGTTTCTTCATAATATTTCTCATCAAACAAATATACATACATTCTGTTAGAATAGTTAGCCTTTGACATAATTACTATGCCCCCCTCCCTTGTCAGGTTTCATAACCCTAATGCTCTTATTGCTAATCAATTCCTTTAACATCTTAGACTCACTATCAGACACATTGCTGGAAGGGGGGATGTGACTATTGTGTTGAACAAATTCTCTAAAGTTAAAATCACACATTTTTTCAAAAATAATAAAAGGTAGAGTTAGAGGGGGACTAAACACACTATTTCTACACAAAACACTTAACTCATGTCTGTCACTCATTTCTTTAAACATTAGTTTAAAATTTAACTTCCTGAGAAAGTTTTAAATCCAGTAGCAACTCCTGTATTCGTGTATGAACAGCAGGTACAAATGTTTTTACTCTGCTTAGTAACTCACTTAAAGTCTTATCAAATGAATAAGAAGTAAAGTTATAGATTTTTAAGTCACCTGTATCATTTAGCATAATTTTAGGAAGATGTTCTGCCATCAAAGACAGATCCGAAGATGTTTCTAATGCCTCTGCTCCCAGATGTCGAGCGCGCTCCACTATCTCTGTCCTCCAAAAGGCTTCCCGTGATTTCGGGAATTGTGTTGATTGCCTTGTTGTTGATAGGCATGGCTGTTGATTGAAATATTGTGATTCCTCTGATTTTTGATCCTTTCAGATCTATTCAGAGGAGCCTGCTCTAAAGGGGCCGCTTCCATCATGTCTTCATCATCTAAAGGATCCACCATGATGTTTTCATCATTCTGTTCAACACTTCGCCTCCCTTGCGAGCCTACTGGCTTAGGATAGGCTCTACCTTCCTGGTATTCCCGGTGGTTGCATTCAAGTTTCTTGTGCTTCCTTTTCTGAATATCCACCACTATTTTATCTATTTTTGCAACTATATCATTGTACTGTTCATGGTGGACTGTAAACATTAAATCATTCTTAATAATTTGATCATGATTGTCCACCTCTGTGAAGATAGATGAAGGCTGCCAGCCTAGCCAGATAGAATTTTGGAGATAATTCTGTCATTTGTACATATTAATATAAGCCACAGGTTTGTCTCTTAAATGTTAAAAAACTGCTGTTAGATGTGGAACTGAAAAAAATATAACAGTGCACTCTTCTGGCAGAAAGCTGACCAAGTAAAGCATGTTGTGACCCTTTGATCTAAACACGGTGCCAAAATGTCTAAATGAAGACATTCTTTCCATTGTTTTAACCAAGAGTTAAATTGCTAGATTTAAACATGCAAATGTATTTTTATTGCTCTGCTTCCTGACCAGCTAAAAAATAACAAAAGGAGATGTTAAGAATGTAAATGTAGTTTCCATTAGCCTGGGAACCCAGAGAAGTGTGAAAATGATGTAATGTGAACCCGGAATGTGATTTTAAACAGAGAGAATCAGAGAGCATTAGGCATTTTTTGTCTTGACCATCCAACTCATCAGCACTCTGCCTTTACTCTATATGTAAGTTATCTTAGACTTGTGTTTTCTCTTAGACACAGCTAGAAACTAGAAATATTATACTAAGTGTTTTTATGTGATGTCAGAACTGTACTACTGAATTATTTTAAGTATTTCTCTGTGATCTCTGAACTCTTGACTAGCACTGTGTAATAAAATGTATTGTCTTGTGTTTTTAACTGCTTATTATTAAATATTTTTAAACCCTTTTAACTGTGGCTGTTTTGTGTAGAGATAATTTAAGCTCTAGAGTACATTGCATGTATATAGTGATCCTGGACCAAGTCACTCTAATAAGCCTTGACTGTTTAGTCGCACTTACCAATTGGATAATACTGCACAGTAATAATTGGACACCCTTTTAAGAGCCTTTGAGTAGCTGATAATTATTAACTGGGTGGTGGCAGTGATTTCTACTGTATAGTCTGGGTAAAAGGGGCACAGCTGGAGAACCTGTGCCAGCCTTCCCCAAGAGTGTGTGTGGTTGTATAAAACTCTTAGCTCAAAGTGTGTGTGTGTGTGTGTGTGTGTGTGTGTGTGTGTGTGTGTGTGTGTGTGTGTGTGTGTGTGTGTGTGTGTGTGTCAGCTACTTGGGCAGGGACATGAAGCACTGGTTGGATAGAGAGGGTGCTGGAGGTTTTAGCTTGCCCAGCTGGCTGAGATCTGGACCCTATAGCTGTGCCAGTGGGGAGTCATATTGGGGACCTGGAGAGCAAGGGAATGACCAGCCCTGGACTGACTGTGATCCCTGTGTGCTCTTAAGGGAAATTGCACTTTACTGTGTGTATTTGTTATCCTTTCCTCCTATATGAGATGCCCCTCACTGGTGGTAGTGGTGAGGATTGAGGCTCCTTGATTGCTGGGCCAGGGCACAGGTGTCACAACCTCTTTAATGAGCTGGTCTATAGTGAACTGATTGTGCTTTTTCAGCACTTTCAGCAGTTCCACCCCTTGCTTGTTGAATAATTCGACTAACTCTGAATGCAAGGGGGAACCAGCTATTAGTCCTGTTCAGGTATTTCCAGTTCCGAAGACCCTTCGGGACTTTCTCCGAGTTTATGCATTCAGTAAGAAAGGCATTCTCTGTTTGCAGCTTACGAAAACAAAGAAGCAAATCTTCAAAAGTGGAGAGAGATTCTTGATAAATACCTGTCCCATTGTTGACATGCTGAAAATAGAGTCCAGACCGCAACCAAGACTTCAGTGATATATTAACAGGGCCATCCACTCCTAAATCACTATTAACACCCTGATTAGGTTAAGATGATGTTCCTAGACATACTGATGTATTCCGAAAGTCCATATTACTCAGCATAGCATTTAGAGTGGCTGCTGACCATTCAATTAACTGTTGAACAAGCTGTGTTAATAAGCCAACACTACTGTTCAATTCTTCCAAATTAAACCCAGGTTGTGCAGCAGCACCAGCCAATGACTCAGTTGAAGACATAGTTCACAAAAACCGAGAACCCAACAATGGTACAAACGAAGCACAGAAAGGCACTGTCACAACCACCCACTTTTATTGTAGGATTAAGTGCTTTTGTCAAGTTTATAAACTTCATCAGAATTCATTACAATGTTCAAAACACAGTTTAAATACCCCTCCCTCAAAAAAATCATGATTTAAAACAATACTTTAGTCCATGAATTAACAAAACTTCAATAAAACATCAAAACACTTTTAAAAATTACTTGTACACATTATAAAAAATATATAAAAAATGTTATTTACGTTAGTGTATATGAATATAACTATGATGAAAAACCAATTCAAACTTTGTAGGACATAAGCTTTAAAATACTAGAAACAGATACAAATTCATGTAAGCCTGGTGGCACACAAGCATTCAGCTAAAGTTGCCATAAGGCTTCTTTACGTTCAATTAAATCAACCCATGGACCACCTAGGGGGTTTTATATGCACTGTATCTACCCCAAAAATTAAAAATTCATGGTTATATAACGAATTGCCCAGTTGTCTATTTTTTATATCCATTCAAATATTCATAAATTCTATCTTTAAATTTCCGAGTGTTTTTTCCTACATAAAAGCCCTCACATTTTCTGCACATGGGGAGATAAATAAGACCCATAAGATTTGCAAGTACAGTGGAAGGAAATATAAACAACATGCTTGTTTCACTTTTACCTTTACTGCTTTCAAGATATAATTGCAATGGGTACAAGACCCACATTTAAATGTGTCTTTTCTTCCCATGTTTCGATGGGTTAAATGAGCTGGTCGGACACAAGCCTAGGTTGGTCTTTAGGAGAGGAAGATCTCTAAAAGAGATATTGGGGAGTGGAAAACAGATGGGGGATTCGACTAGAAGAAGAAAAGGCACATTTAAATGTGGGGTGTCTGTAGAATGCAAATGTCTTTGTTGATTATTTCCATAAGTTGTTCCATGGCTGTGCATATTAGAATAGTCAAACTAACAGGTCTGTAGTTTCTGAAGGTCAATTGATGGTCCACCCTTGTGAAGGCGGGCTAAACATTGTTAACTTTCATTTGCTTAATATGCAGCCTGTTTTAAGGCTGGAGTTGAAAAATAACTTAAGTGGTCCTGACAGGTCATGTTTCAGGCTATGGATACTATTGGGCCCCAGGAAGGCTGTGTTTTTAGCCTTGGTGAGCAGCGCTATGACCTGCTTTCTGCTAATAGCTGGTGGGTTACGCTGGTAGGGATCTCAAAAAGGATAGGGGAGGGTTAAATTTGAGTTGAATTTGTTGACCAGCAGATGCACTATGTAAATCTGCTCAGTGAAGGAGGTACCATTTCCTACCAGGTAAGAAGTAGCACTACTGCATCATTCGGGGGTACTCCAGGGAAATCAAGTAAATGACTGTCTGTTTTTCTGCTCCCTTAAAGAAAGCTTTAATAATTTGAACACCATGATACCTTTTACTCTACTAGTTATGGTACACTGTAACTGCTACATGTGATCATTTCCAAACGAGGGAATTCTAGTCACATCAGAAATCCTAGTCTTCATTCTGGAAAGACCGCTAAAAATAATATTCAGTTTGACTCTGCCACAGAAAGCCCTCCAACAAGCCTCATCAGTTCCCAAAGCAAAAACATTGCTTCACAGATGGAAATCCAAACTTCAGCAAAAAAACAGAGGAGAATCGAATTTTAACTGGAAGTAGATCTACCATATGCTACTGCTCTCTAGCACCATTCTAAGCACCTGGCATGACAGAGTTCATGATACCAACACTTTTACCTTGTCTTGCTTCAGTGGTGCTCAGCTTGGTAAATGGCACTGCTGTTGTTACTCTTTTAACTTTGGTTACACCAACGATAGGATTTACTGTGACCGACTCTGCAATCAGAAAGAAAACTGTTTATGTTTTATAAAAAAAAAATAAATATGATTGCCACGTCATTTGTACTAGGTCATCCAAAATACAAGGATACCACAAACACAGCTGAAGGAATGGTGAAAATCACACCATCTTCTATTCAACACAAAAAAGCAATATAATATAAGGTAATACAATCAACAAGATGCTGCAATATGGGAGATGACATATTAGCAACAACACAGTAATGGAAAAAAAAATCACTGTATCATTAGATGATCTAAAGGTGAGAAAGGCAGGACAAAACAACATAGAGATTCTTGATTGCAAAAGAAAATGTCCCACCAGCTAAAAATGGAAAGTATTTTTTTTCTTCTTTAAAAAGCTATTAGTGACATCACACACAAAGTACTCTTTACGGTTTGGGATTTGCAGAAAGCATATGAAGATAGACTAAACAGGCTCAGTTTGCAGATCTTGGAAGAAAGGAAGGACACAGGGGATATGAGAGAGACCATCCCCTCAGTGAAATTAAAATGCATCTGCCTTTTAAAGAAGCTACGCAAATGCCAGTTGGCCAAAGCTGAAACATGACTGAGAATGGCACAAAAGTGATATGAGAACTTTTGCAAACACACAGGGTTGCAAATACATGAAACGCCCTTACTGAGAAAGTTATGACAAATACAATGGTATAATTCAAGAATACATGGTATAGACCTAGCAATGGTTTTTATGCTTCACCTTACATGCAACAGCACTAACAGAAAGTTGCTTGCTAGACATACTGCAGTAAAAGGTCGCACAAGCTGGGTACATCATATCAGAAAGCAGTCTTCATGAGCGACACTGAAGTGCACATGAAACAGCTTGCCAAATTGTATTCCTACATTAATACCACACTATCCATCCATCACAGCAAGCCCGTAGATACTACCAACCCGACTTCCAGCAAAAAAATTACACGGCAGGAATTGACTTCATATGTAATATTGGACTGAATGACAGTTATAAAGAAAGAAAACATGTGTAAAGTATAATGCATGAAAAACTTCAATATGCAGTTTTCTATTAATGTTTGGATGCCTATGTATTAAGTTACAATCTAATAAATGTGTTTAAAAATACAGAAATGTCTCTCAGCACAGAAGTCACAATATCACTCGTGATTACATTTGACAAGCAGTACAGAAAAATTTATCAACACACTTTACAGGGAAAAAGTGCACATCTACTACTCTGGTTGGTATACAACAGAAACTAAGCGTCCATGTAGCAGAAATGCCTAACGAAAAAGAGGACACTGGGTAAGTAAGAGGCTGAATATTCTGGTTCACAGATCAGATCAAACTTACAACCTACCGCTGGTCTTCTACAGGCTTGAAAATAATTTCTCCAAATGTACACTTTTTTCCCATGAATATACCAAGCCTCTTTATGAGCTCCCTTAAACTAAGTAAGTAGGCAATGAAATTCTACAGAAAGTCTATACAAAACTCTGAGTAGACTCTGTATGAAATTATTTTGTTACTTTTATTAATATCCAACGTCACCAACGTCACCATTAAATTAACAGACTGCGTAGTAGTACCATCTACTAAATATAAGACATTGCCATGTGAAAAAGAATAGGATTTAATGCTGTTTTATGTTAACAAATCACCTCTATTTAATGCTGTTTTATGTTAACAAATCCCCTCTAATAACCCTGTGTGAAACAGAAGAGACAGCAAAAAGAGCAAGTCTATTTTCAGAGGTTGGATTTTGTCCTCCATTTACTCCTTTTATATCAAATTTCTGCACTCTCTGCAAATATACCAAAATCTTTGTCAAACATAAATAAAAAGCAACCTTTTATTTCATAATAGGTCACATCAAGAACTTCCAAAACATGATTAATGCTGCCCACATAAAACATGCTAAGCCTTTAAAAATAAAATGAATGGCCCCCATACTGTTTTTGCAATAAATCTTTACAAATCAAAGTGCCAAGATCATTAAAGGTATTTGTATTCTTGTTTTCAATCCAACATCTTATAACAGTCTGTAAAATACCTGCCAAACTGAATAGTCTTTTTAACATAAACCACAATGTTGTAAAACATATTAAAGCAGTCCTGAGGTTCTATATCACCTTTTGATGATGCAGTGTATCCAAATCAGAGAGCCAAAGTGAATTCTCCACCTTAATGTTCATAAAGAACAAACTAAATAACAGAAGCTGCAAGACTAAGTCTTGAGAAATGCCACTAGTCCCATCTACATCCTTTATTTTTTAATCCATAGTTTCACATTCTCCTGCGGGCCACAATCTTTATTAATTAATTTATTTATTGCATTTGTTTACTGTGAAAATCCGTCTGGACAGAATGCTGCCCTTTTTCAGCAGAGGCCTAGGGAGTAAAGTTCAAGAAAAATTACATTACATGAAGAACGTAGTAAACAGAGCTATACAAGTAATCGACAAATATACAAAATTTAAACAAAGTATCATTAATTAATAGCAGCATAATGTAAAGAGCTATGAAATATATTTGGAATTGAATTTGGCAGAAGGCAGGAAATGGAGGAAATGAATTTGGCAGAAGGCAGGAAATGGAGGAAAATAATTTGGCAGAAGGCAGGAAATGGAGGAAAATAATTTGGCAGAAGGCAGGAAAAGGAAGAAATGAATTTGGAAGAAGGCATGAAATGGAGGAAATGAATTTGGCAGAAGGCAGGAAATGGAGGACCAATAATAAGAGGTGGTGGAATGTTTTAGGATAGGAAGAGGCAGAGGACAAAGAGATCTTAGTGTTTGTCCCAAAAGATGAAAAATCAAGTCTGACTCTAGGAAAATTGTTTTTTGTTTTTTGTAAGCAGTTTGGATAGAACCTTGAATGTTTAGTATAGATGTACCTAGCTTCACCTAAGCTGACCCACCCAAGCTTATCATCTTTCAAAGTTAAGTCTGCTCATCACATCAGGTAGAGTACATACAATTATGACAAAAATGGATTTTCTATGCCATCATGCCACATAAATCAGAACACAAAGTGAAATGCAAGACGTGCTACACTACAGGAGAAATGCTTGACAGCACAGGCAGAGATATATGTAGGCAAATACTAATGAATTTTTTCTTGTGTTATTTATTGCTTTTGTTGAATAGGAAAGTCTGACTTGGTAGAAACCCCTTTTCACTGAAAGCCCAGACAGAAAAGCTCCACATGATACAGAGGTAAAATAACATACAAATATATAGTGTGATGAAAAGTTTGAGCATGCAGTAGCAAGAAAAATCCATGACTGACGAGTATACAAAAGTGAGAAAACAAAATCAGCTACAAGATTCATACGAACAGTCAACATACAAACATAGTATAATTGTGATACAGGCAATACAATGACAAGAACAATCAAAGGTAGATCAAGACGAGTGTTTAGACAAAAAGTTAACCTTAAACCACTGACATAGCATTGTGCACCAATATGACATCCAATGAACTGAGTTCAGGATGTTCATTTAACAAGCCTAGATGGAAGATCAGCAGTTTTTAATTATTTCCTTAATTCAGTGGTTAAGCCCCCAAAGACAGGGTGGTTACATAGCGGATTATGAATCACAGTGAGGCGGCGTGTTTGAAAAATAAATGTCAAGAAACTCTCCTTTACAATGAAGCTCAAGCAGTCAGTTTCTTGACAGAAATTTCAACACCACACAAGAATAACTGGTTGTGACTGGAGGCCTGATAATGTCTGGAATACCTAGGGAGTTTTAGGTGTCTCTATGCAAAAATGGTATTTGTGTGGCAGCACAGGGTATATGACAGCTTTTAAAGCTAGGTGGCTGATTACTGGTATATTTCTGAAAGACATTTGTGTGGCAGCATAAAGTCTGTTAACAGCTTTTTAAGCTACCAGTTGGTTTCCTGTGTTGCTTCCATGGGAGCATCTTTGTGACAAGAAATGTGCTAACAGAAGTTAAAGCTGTCTATCGCTATCTGATGCCATTGCTATATGAATGCATGAGATTTCTTCTACTACTATAGAAATGTTTTTAAGCAAACACTTTGCTATAACAAGCTGGTTACAATTAGATCATGTACAAATCTGGCTACAGCAAGGTTATTTTAATCTCATTTTCAGAGAATAATCAGAGTATTGCATGTATTTTACTTAATTATGTACTTTAAATTTATACTGCAGATCAGAGGCTAAACCTTAGCAATAAAAAATTAGACTAAAACAATCACAAAAATGTACATAGGTTATATTGCATATTAAGGTGAAACGCAATTAAGCCAAGATAACATTACTACAGATAAATCTCATTTATAAACAAGTTAACAGGGTGCATACCTATCAAATCTAATCATACCTATCAAATCTAAGTGGGAATTATTACATATCCATTAACTAGAGGACCCAAACATTTCTCTCTACTAGTCCATTAAATATAGTGATTCAGTCATCACCTTTTACTAGTCCATTATTTCAAGTAATGGAGTCATTATCGCTGCTAGCTCATTAGATAAAGCAACCCAGTCATTATTTATTTTACTTATTTATTTTATATTTGACTACCGGGTTGTGACTGGGCAATCAGGTGCCTGTTTTCAGCAGAGACCCGGGGAGAAAATCTCCACATACATGACAATCATAAAAAATACAAAAGTACAAAATCTCCACATACAGTATAAAAATACAAAAGTCAGACAGGAGTACAAATTAATAGAGCAAACAATAATATTATTATCATAGCACAGTACAATGAGAAGCTACAGAAGTGTATAATAAAGTGTATAGTAGTAAAACAGAAAATATAATGTATCTGAGTAAGAAAGTGCAGTAATACTATATACAGTTATATACATACATTTAAAAATACAATTCATAGTAGTGCCAGAGGAAGATTTATCTGAATGGTGGTAATAGGGCTAGCCATGGTCAGTACAGGTACATTGCCAGATGAGATTGAGGTGGGCTTTTAATTGGGTTTTAAAGATGGGACTGCTGTTTTGCAATCTGATATCTGGTGGAAGAGAATTCTAGATTTTAGCAACTGTGTACGAGTTGAGGGATTCACCAGCACTGTGTCTACACTTCGCTACTTAAAGAAGGGCTTTGTTTGTGGATCTTAGTTGGCGAGCAGAACTGTGAAAGTTGACTAAGCCTGAGAGATCAGGAATTTTGTTTGGGTCGTACAGCAAGTAATGAGCCATGGTGAGTTAGTTATTGTTTTGTAAGTTGGGGAGTTCTAGCCAACCTAGGTGTTTTAGTGAGCGACAGTGGTGGGAGTGGAAATTAGAGTTGGTTGCAAATCTAGCTATTTTATTATAGCACATGGACAATTTGTGTAGGTCTGTCTTGTTGAGGTTTGTTAATACAGGGGATGCATAAAGCAATGTAGAGAGAAAGTGAGTTCTGGATATAGTAACTTTGGTGTTTTTGGTTAGATAATTTTTGCAGTGGTATGGGGTTCCAAGTTATTTATGGACTTTGGATATGGTTTGTGCTATATGCTTGTAAGACTTTAGGTTCTGGTGAAGTACTACACCAAGAAGTTTAGCTTGTGACACTGGGGAGACTTGGGTGTTACTGGCAGAATTGATAGAGAAAAGATCAGAAGAGCCAATAGTTTTGGCAGGATGGAAAAGCATAAGTTGAGTCTTTTTGGGGTTAAGTATTAGCTGTGAGTTTTTTAACCAGTTTTCGATATTGGAGAAGGCCTCTTAGTTTTTAGTCTGGAGTGTTTTGAGTATGGGGACTGAGCAGATGAGTGTAGTATCATCTGCATATTGGACTATTGCATTTTGCTGGGTGGCAGTGTGGAGGGTGTTTGTAAAGATATTAAATAGTAGTTTAATAGTAGTATTATTCCTACTAGTTCATTAAATATACTAATGTAACCATCCTTTCTACTAGTCATTAAATGCAGTAATCTAATCATTATCTCTACTAGATAATTAGTGCATCCTAACCAGTATTCCTACTTTTTCATTAACTACAGTAATCTAATCATATATCTACTAATCCATCAATTAGAGCACTGTAACATTTATCTCTGATTATAGTATAGCAATTATAACAATTATTTACTAGTCCATTAATGTCAGCATTCTAACAATTATCTCTAGAACATTTCCTTTTACGTCTCACCTGAACACAGGTTTCAAAGGCACAAGTGCATTTATTTGACCACTACATACACACTTCCTGACCACAGAAGGAAGATACCTGCAGCACCATTTGGAAAGAGGTCTCCTGCCTCCTCCAGTAACTTGGAAGCAGTGTAGGCACTGATTTGATGCATCCCAGAGAAGGCAAGAGAAAGATTACAAACATCTGAAAAGGGAGACCTCCTGGCAGTAAATGACATGATTTCAGAATAAATGTGGTTTACTATTTTGCCATTTTGTGGGGGTGAGGAATCTACTCCCCACTGACTTCAAACTTTCAGACTATATGCAATAGCCCAGTACATCAAAGGTGAAGTTGTTTGAGGTTTTGGTAACATGGGAGTATTCCTCCTTCTCCAAGATACAGTGTTGTTACAGTTAGCAAGTGGGTAATGTGATTAAAATGTTGTTGGGACACAGGAGAGAGCAATGAGTCCTAATAATAAATGGAAACTTCTGTTTTCTGTCTTTGCTGGGGCCCCGACAGGCCTTTCAACAAGACGGTAAGATACTGGGTGACAAATATGGGGCTCAGGTATATAAAATTATATGTCATACATTTTATTAAGATAAGCTTAAAGCAGAATCTTAAATCTATTTTCGGTTGTTGAAATCTACTACTCTGCCAGAGAGCAAACTAACAAGTTTATTGTCACAGATTTAAGCAGCTGTTCAACAAGCCAAAAATCTGAAGTGTAAACTGAGCAAAACATCTGCAGTAACAATAAGCTCAAAAGTCAACAAACACAAACTTATCTTAATAAAACAAGCACATTTCATATATATATATATATATATATATATATATATGTGTGTGTGTGTGTGTGTGTGTGTACGTGCACATTATATATGTATTTTTATATATACATGTAAATATTTATAAATATGTGTACATATATACGTGTGTATTTAGAGAGATATATTACCGCACATAGAATACACCCAAAATCGACATGCTAAACAATGATATCAAAAACACCCACGTCGACACACAAATACATATGCACCAATCACAAAGTCTTCTATAGCTATATCAAGAACCCCCACGGCAATACCCAGATTTGCTCTGACTTAACTGCACAATGGTACCTCCTATACTGAGCCAACAGATATTGCCGACAGATTCAGTGCCAACTTTACCCCTCTCTACCCCCCTAAAGGACCAATCACAATACCAGAAGAATGCCAGGCACCCAACATTACTGCAGTGTAGGTTAAAGCTGCATTGTCCAAGGCTTAGAATACAGCTTCCCTGGGACCTGATAATATCCCTGGCTATGTTCTACATGAACTATAAAGTGATCTGGCACCACATCTGTGTGCCTTGTTCAGTCACAGCCTCACCTCAGGCTTTGTCCCTACCGAATGGCACACTGCTACAGTCATCCCTCTCCATAAGGGGGGAACGACTACAGACCCTGGGAATTATCGGCCCATTAGCCTGACGAGTCTGACATGTAAAGCTATGGAGCACATAATCATGGACCTGATTAACAAAGATACAGGAAATCTCCAAACTCTAGAACCCACGCAATTTGGCTTTGTGAAATGGAGATCATGCCTGCTCAACCTGGTTGACTCCTTTGAGTCAGTCACCAGGGCTGTGGATGAAGGTAAGACAGTGTATACAGCCTACCTCGATCTGCCCAAGGCCTTTGATACCATTCCTCACTCAGGAATTATTGATAAACTCACCAAACTAGGCATCAACCCCTATATCACTAACTGGGTTGCAAATTGGCTCACAGATAGAACACAGTATGAAAGTAGTGGACTCCAAGTCAGACTGCTGACCAGTCACAGGTGGAGTCCACAGGGATCATCCTGGGTCCTCTCCTGTTCGGCATCTACTTCTCAGAAATCCAGGCAAACACATAGGGACTCTGGCTGACCAAGTTCACAGACAACTGCAAACTGGGAGCCATTATTAATTCCCCAAGTGATGCAGGCATCCTACAGAAAGGCCTCACTGAGACCAATGACTGGTGTCGAAACCATGGCCTTAAGCTTAATGCCAAAAATGCGCCGTCATCCCCTTTGGTAAAAACTCAGTTCTCACTAATTACCATATTGATGGGAGCCCACTGAACACTGAAGGCATTATGAGAGATCTGGGGATGCAGGTTGACAGCAACCTCTCCACTGACCACCACATTGCCACTGTGGTCAGAAAATCCTTCTATGTGGCACATCTCATTACTAAGGGTTTTGCATCCAGGAAGAAATAGGTCATCATCTCTCTCTACTCTTGCTTCATTAGACCAATCATTGAGCATAATCCCCGATTTGGCATGTACCTCACTAGACACCTGCAACAGCTGGAGAGGCCATAGAAGTACCTCACTAAGAGGAGCTAAGTGTTAAACCAATGTCCTACACGGACAGACTCAAAAGACTCCAGATATTCTCTGTCTCATATCGCCTACTTAGAGGCGATCTCTGCTTGACTTACAAAGCCATGTCTGACCCAGCTCTGTTAGAAATGCTACATCTAAAGAAATCCCAATCCCTCAGCACCACATGCTACAGAGACCTCAACCTCATTACCACAATCAACAGAACATCCTGGAGGGACAGTTTCATAACCCAGACACTGCCCATGCTCTGGAATAGACTTCCCACACATGTCAAGCAGAGCACCTCACTGTCACTCTTCAAGAGAAATCTTGATGAGTGAATGGGTAACAGAAAGTTCACCCCGGGGGATCACTCCAGTGGCTCTACTTGATAGAGACACTGGGAACTAACGTCGGGTGGCATGATGCCAGGGCACTTCTATGGGCTAGGCTTGTAAAGGCTCCAGGGCCATTAGCCTAGTACACACCTATGAACATATACCCTTGATGCATACAAAATTTAAGTTTTATAAAGACAAATAAAAACTTTTTCCTGGGGAGGTAAGCTACCCTGCACCACCATTATGGTGGCCTGTACCCCACAAACCACTGCTAATCATATATACTCTCTCTGAGATTACATAAAAATAGGGTAAGGACCTATTTCCCAACCCTGGGAATTGTTTGATTTAGGACACCTGTTGACCAGCTATTTAGTCGATCATAAATGGCCAACTAAACAGCTGTTGAACAAACACATTCAGCTATAAGCATGGAACCCACACACATATATATATATATATATATATATATATATATATATATATATATCAGACATACAAACAATAAAACATTCATAACGTTGAACGTTTTTTTTTTTTTTACAAAGGCAGAAGTGATCGAAAATCATTTAATTGCTTCTGCCAGTGTGAAATCAGTGTGAGACTGCAAACATTGGAATCAGGGAATTTGCCTTTTTCCCCACTGTAGAGTGTTCTCATATTAAGTATATAATGTATGATTTACTGTTATAATTAGCTGGGGGTGTGGTGGGTGCTGGGGGGTTTGTCTCTCTGAAAAAGACATTTTATCTTTGTGTTCTTTCAATCAGCTGATGTTCAAACAGTTTTGTTTGATCATTTGCCATTCAAAAATGTTATTTTTTGATATTGTTCATGACGTTCGTACATCTATAGATATACATGTAAAGAGAGAGAGAGATACACACAATAACCAAGAAAAAATGTAACTTAAAGCTGTAACTTCACCTGACATTTGTTCCCTTCTCTATTCTGCCAATACATAAGCTGAAACATTGGGTATGTCCTTAAGGAGTCATTTGCATACACCCCATGGGCCTCCACTACAGGGGGTTTAAAGTGTTGTACAATTAAAACTCTAGCTTGGTTTAGTATTTCTTGCAGTTTTTACTGAAATGTGTTCTGTGACCTTTTTACCTTTTGGTTTGGATGTTCCCATATTTTGTTGGTGTTCTAATGTTCGCGGACATCAGGCTTGATTTTAAGCCCTGTGTTTCTTAAGTAAAACATCTACCCGTGCTGTACTGACAAGCGCAGAAAAAGGCCGAAACATGACATTGCATATTTACAGCTAGTGGGACTTGGCCCTAATGGCCTGAATGTATTCATAAAGCCATAAATAAAAAGTTACTGGCATTCAGAAACTATATACCTGAAAAGCTGGTATGTCCTTAAGGAATCATTTGTATATAATCTATGGGCCTTCACTACAGGAAGCTGGGTCTTTCCTTGTAGTTTTTACTGAAAGATCATAAGCTAAGACCTCTTACATCTTTTCAATTTTTCACCTGTTTGGAATTTAACAGATCAAGGATAACACCTGGAAAGCTTGGCTAGGTTAACTGAAAAAGATATATCTATAGAAAACAACAGACCTAAAAATGGAAAAAAAAAAACAAAAAAACAAGAAAGAAGCAAGAAGTTGTAGATGCTGTACAAGAGGCACATTTTTCAGATGCTCAGGATATGAAGCAGCTGTTTGGTTCAGGAAATGCCGGAGTGACAACATGAAACAGTTTGCAGTAAAATGGCAGAGCTTTGTTTTAGAATATTATAGTGACAGATGTTAACAGATTGCCAAGTCAGGCAGGAAAGGACAGAGAGGAACTAGTAAAGTCAAAGCAGCATAAAGGCAATAGCTGGGATGGGGTGGAAGAGATGGGTCAACAAAAGCAGAGGTTGTTACAAGAATATAGGCAAGTGGGATGGGGCATAGAGTAAGGTTTAGGCACAAAGTAAGAGATGTAGCCTTGAAGGGAAGAAACAGGAATGGGAATCCAGAGGAAAAGGCAGATATGAACAGCACTGCCAACAGATATAAAGGAGAGAGAGAGGCAGGTGTGGCTACGCAAAAACTAATACCATCAGGAGGGCTGAGGAGTGGTGGGTAAGGGGAGAACATTTAGACAGATGTAACAGATAAAGGAGACAGAGGAGTGGTGTAGTCATATCAGAAAAGCACAGGAGGTATGGGGAAGGAATTAAGTGCAGCACAGGGACAAACAGGAGAAAGGGATAAGGCACAGCAGAGGAAGGAACCAGGGGAAAGGATTAGGTGCTGCATGGGGAGAAACAAGGGGAAAGGATTAGATACAACACATGGAAGGATGCAGAAGCAGCAGGAAAGGATAGGAGATGTGAAAATGGGGATGGAAAGACCACAGAAGGAAGACTG
The DNA here is from genome assembly GCF_019279795.1 of Protopterus annectens. Classification (NCBI taxonomy): domain Eukaryota; kingdom Metazoa; phylum Chordata; order Ceratodontiformes; family Protopteridae; genus Protopterus; species Protopterus annectens. The sequence goes on from NC_056750.1 coordinate 685,449,878, forward strand.
GCATGGGTAAGAAACAAAGGAAAACAGAGTCACTGCAAGGAGATAGAAGATTATTTTGATGAATGCAGGTTAAGTTATCAAGACGATTAAAAGTCTAAGCAAATGAGAAAGTTAAGACCAGATTTCAGTGAAACCAGTCTCAGAGATTAGATTCAGTGAGAGGTGGGAGAAGGTGACCTACGTGATCACGAAGGAGGTGGGAAAAAAGCATGCTGTGGTGCATGAAGTTACCAATAGAAGACAGGTGATGTGAGCTGGGCTAGGGAGATTGCAGTGAAATGCCAGGAGAAGGGTAGGAGGTAGATTCTCAGAAGTGGTGCTTGTGCCAACAGTCAGCATGATGAGGAAAGATATCATGAGGAATTGCAGCAGTGGACAAGGGAATAGCACTTGGGGCTTTTAGGAGGATAAGGAAGACAAGGAAAAGACCCCGGCTCTATGTAAGGAACATGCTCCATCTTAGCAGAGAATGGACAAGGGTGCATAGTGCTGGGTTGCAAAGGTAAATATCAACGACTGTAAAGTTAAATTAAAATGGAAGGGATGAAGGAGTGTCACACAAACAGAAGAGGTGGTCAAGTTTTCAGGAAGTACACAAAAGGTAAAAAGAGATGCAAAAATGAAAGAAGACAAGGGTGCCCTGGTAGTAAATGTATAACATTAGAATGCAGTTCTGTGTAAATAACAATAGATGCAGTGGGACCTAAACCTATTTTGTCTGGGCTACTTGTGCAATTTCCTTAATTTTCAGATATTGAAAAGAAATTATTTTTCTTTTACTTTTGGTTTCCTAAGCTATCTGAAGTCACAAGACTGTAGGAATGCCTTCCACTAGCTGTTAGAACGACCACCTACTTTAGAAACAGGAAAATGAGTGTCTGTGAAGCATATGCTGCAGTTCTGTGCAAATGTTTTGAGAAGCTGCAGTGAGCCACTGTAAGCAACTGTATTTTTCATGCCACTTATACAAATTTCTTTTTTTAAAACAATGAAAGGAACATGTTTTCTTTCACTTTTAGCCTCCAGAACTGGATGAAGTGATTGTAGTGTTTCTTGAGTTTTACATAGCAACCACATACTTTAAAACAGAAACACAGCAAGCAGCTACTAAGCATATGGAGGAGTTCTGCATACCTAATATGCTGTAGTGACTGCAGCGTGTGCCATTCTCATAGTTTTCAGACATTGAAGGGAAGTTCCTTTCCTTTTACATTTGGTCATCTGAGCTGGGTGAAATGACAGGACTATTTGAGTTTTTGGGGTCTTTGTCATCTCCTGTAAATCTTTCCTCATCAACTAGATTGAAGATGCTCAGTACAGATGGAGAAAGCAGAGCTGCCATGAAACCATTTGGTTATACAAGCCGGGCTGAGGATGATGAACCTGTACTTACTGTGATATGGACGACTTAGGTGGGACCTCATTTTAGCCTACAGTGCCTTCAGGGATGAATATACTTACCAATGGATTACAAACTGCCAATAGCTCCGCACAAAAACGTTTCACACAAAAAAGTGTTTGTGTCCATCTTTGTGCATGCAAACACTTTTTTGTGTGAAAACAAGTTTACTTTGCAGCATTTAAAAAAATATATACATTTAAAGTTTGCTTCTAAATGCAGAAGACAAAACATACAAAGCCATATCTATAGCATTAATATTAGTGGGCAGGCAGGAGACATCACTATGGGTTCCAGCTCTAGTCATGCTGAATTAGTGTGGGTAAGTATATATTTATGTAGCTGGCAAACTGTTAAATTAACAGCTTGGCAAAAAAATAACGATTTGAACCCATACTGATGCAAGAGCCTTCTACTCATCCACTAATATTAATGCCATAAACATGGCTTTGTATGTTTGTCTTGGGCATTTAGAAGCAATTTTTAAAATAAATTTATTTGCTAAATTGTGTGAAATGACCTTTTTTTGTGCATAAAAAGCATTTGCATGCAACCACTTTTTTATGCAAAAAAACAAAGGTTGTTTCTTGCCTTTAAACATAATCTTTAAACTTGCTGGATCAAAAGAAAACTTGACTAGATGTCTAGCAAATACTTGTAAAAGGTTGAAGTTTTTGGTGGAACAGAGAGTTCCAATACAGAATCGTCTACCTGTTGAACTGTAAAGTGCTAAATCTGTTCACATCTTAAAAAAAACACCTAATCGTTTCTTTTGTAACAGGAAATTCATGGTGTAGCTGCTTGTTCTACTATAATGGATTCTGATGTAATCTAACCTTAAATTCTTGCCTGGAATTTGAAATTTATGTAGAGTGGATATAAAAAGTGTACACACACCTGTTAAAATGCAAGGTTTTTGTGATATAAAAAAATGAGACCGCAATAAATAATTTCAAAACATTTCCCACCTTTAATGTGACCTATAACCTGTACAATTCAATTGAAAAACAAACAAATGTGTTAGGAGAAAAAAATAGAAAAAAATAAATAACATAAATATGCTGGTCGCATAGGTGTGATTACCCTTCAACTGATACTTTGTTGAAGCACCTTTTGATTTAATTACAGCATTCAGTCTTCTTGGGTACACACCTGCCATCAATTAAAGATACTCCAATTAACCCCAAATAAAGTTCAACTGTTCTAGTAGGATTTTCCTGACATTTACTCAGTTGCCTGCTACAGCAAAAGCCATGGTTTGCAGACAGCTTACAAAGCATCAAAGGTATCTTATTGTTGAGAGGTATCAGTCAGGAGAAGGGTACAAAAAAATGTCGACAGCATTGGCTATACCATGGAACACAGTGAAGACAGTCATCAAAAAGTGGAGAGACTATGGGACAACAGTGACATTGCAAAGAACTGGACGTCCCACCAAAATTGATGAAAAGACAAGACGAAAACTAGCCAGGGAGGCTGCCAAGAGACCTACAGCAAAACTGAAGGAGCTGCAAGAATTTCTGGTAAGTACTGGTTGTGTACTACATGTGCCAACAGTCTCCTGTATTCTCCATATGTCTGGACTATGGGATAAGGTTGTAAGAAAGAAAAACATCCAGGCCCAGCTAAAACTTGCAAAACAATACATCAAGTCTCCCAAAAGCATGTGGGAAAATGTGTTACGGTCTGATGAGACAAAGGTTGAACTTTTTGGCCACAATTCCAAAAGGTACGTTTGGGGCAAAAACAACACTTCGCATCACCAAAAGAATACCATCCCCATGGTGAAGCATGGTGGTGGCAGTATCATGCTTTGGGGTTGCTTTTCTTCAGCTGGAACTGGGGCTTTAGTCAAGGTGGAGGGAATTAAGAACAGTTCCAAACACCAGTCACTTTTGGTCCAAAACCTTCAGGTGTCTGCTAGAAAGCTGAAGATGAAGAGGAATTTCACCTTTCAACAACAACAAGGACCCCAAGAATATATCCAAATCAACAAAGAATGGCTTCACCAGAAGAAAATAAATGTTTTGGAATGGCCCAGCCAGAGTGCACAAGAGATGCCCTCGCAATCTGACAGATTTGAAGTGCTTTTGCAAGGAAGAGTGGGCAAATATTGTCAAGATGTGCCATGCTGATAGACTTCTACCCAAGAAGACTGAATGCTGTAATTAAATCAAAATGTGCTTCAACAAAGTAGTAGTTTAAGGGTGTGTACACTTATGCAACCAGATTATTGTACTTTTTTATTTTTTATATTTTCCCCACAACAGATTTGTTTTTCAATTGAATTGTACAGGTTATAGGTCACGTTAAAGGTGGGAAAGTTTTGAAATGATTTATTGTGGTCTCATTTTTTATATCACAAAAACCTGCCATTTTAACGGGGGTATGTGCACTTTTTATATCCACTGTATGTAGGATCCAAGCTTCAAATCAAAAGATTCTGCTGTGCAATTACTAATCTGCTGTTCTCTTACCTTGTACTGGGGGGGAGGCAGACAGATTCATTTTAAAGGTTACAAACTATTCTGGATAGATATTCCACTATCTTCATTAAAACACTGATACTTCTACACAAATTATCAATATTTCAGCAGCAGGCCACCTGCAATCCTGTAAATGACAGTTGTGCACCTGTTGTCTGTATGACCTTTATAAAGCCGCATAACAATTCACAAAAGAAACTTGTGTTACTGCTGCACAGCATACAGATGTGCCTTCTCAATTTCTCAATTGCCTCCCTTATCAACAAACAAATTTTTAAAGTCTGCTGCTGTTGGTGAAATTTCTTTGATGATATGCATTTTCAGGAAGTCACCGTTTGATAATCAGTGATATACATATGTAAGTATTACATTACATGTACATATTGTCCTTCTGAGGTGGGCCAAGGCTGAGAAAACAGCCTACCTACTAAGTTAACAAATATTTAATAAATACAAACATCTGATTGGGGAAGACTAGTTATAAATATTAAGGAACACTGCAGATGAGCCAAGGACAAATAAAAGTTGTAAAACAACTCCACCCTGATAGAACTGCTACACATCTGCAAGACAAACAGCACAAGGGTAACCTCTTATATGGATCTAAACCTAGTCAGTGACTCATACAAAACATGCAGGAGAGACAGATGTGTGTCACAGATTTTGCTGCTTCTTTGGAGCAGGCTTCTTGTTCATGTTAAATAGAACCCTTCCCTAGCCCTCTTCAAACGCAGTTTGGAGCAATGGATGGGGAATCACAAATTCACACCTGGGGTAGTGCCTATATGCCTCTTATGGACAAGGGCAATCTGTAAAATATTCAAGGCATGCACAAACCTGTGTGTGCTCCTCTAAGCCTCTAGGGGCCACATATTGGATAAAATCAAGTTATACTGGCTAGGTTTGAAAGGGCTGTAATCTCCTATAAATCTATGAACTTATGAAACAAAAAATATACAAAAATTAAATTCAGTGAAAGGGAGTCAAGAAAATAAACACAGTTTCATCATGCCATTTATTTGGCACTTCCTCAAAAACTGAGTCTATGATAAGTCCATAGGTGTCAGATTCATACTTGAAATTAGACCCTGTAAAAACCTACACCATTGTTTTTGTTAAACGTCTAAGGTACAACACACATTCTACTAATTTTAATACAAGCAATGTACCTATGCCAAATGTGCCTTCAGCTTCCCATATACTACCCTTCTAGGTCACCAGATTATTTAGTATTAAACAACAACTCCTTTACCTTGTCTACCTCCACTGGTGTCTGGAACTGCTGTGGTCACTCTTGGAATTTTGTCTTCATACGCTTTTGGATTTATTGCTAGCTCAGCAAAGAGAATATAGAAAGGTTATATTTTTGCAATCTTTGTAGCTTTGTCGTCAAATGCTATTGAATTTACTGTAACTAGCTCTGCAAAGAGAATACAGACATGTTACTCTATCTGCAATAAATGCTTCTGGATTTATTATGTAGCTGTGCAAACAAATTGTACCAAAGTTTATATTTTATAATCACTGTGGTCATAGTTCAAATGCTTTTGGAATCAGTGTGAAAAGCTCTGAAAATGGGAAAGATGGGGCATGTTTTATAATCTGTGAAAGCAAAATGAAAGTTATGTACTTACCATGACACTAGATACGAGTTTGTCTTGCTTCATCTGGTTCAACAATCAGGTTATTGAATCAAACCAGATTTGACCTCGGTAGTTTTTTTTCAAGAGCTTAGAAACAGGGTCCTGAATCCACCCCTACTCATGATTCCCTCTGGTCCCCTGATCATCTCAGGTCAAGTTTGCCTGCTTGTACTATATCCTTACTCAATGGAGGAAAACAAACTGAGGCCTAACTAATAAACCTAGCTAAATCACAGACATGTTTAACAGCTAAAAGCTGCCCAAAAGACAAGGCTCTTGATCAAGTCTAACTAACCAGCCGAGTGAGGATGGTGGCTAGAGGGTTCATAGGTTGGTACTAGGCTATCAGCCCTAGGGCCTATACAAGCCTAGCCATAACAATTCCCTGGCTATTTCTTCCCACACTATTTACTTCCCTGGACCCCTGTCTAGCAGGGCAACTGACGTGATCCCCGGGGTGAATTTTCTTTCTCCCATCCAATCATCAAGGTTCCTTTTGAAGAGGACCAAAGAGGCACTCTGCTTGACATGTATGGGCAATCTATTCCAGAGTCTGGGGAGTCTCTGCGTCAAGAACCTATCCCTCCAGCATGTTTTGTTTATTGTGATGACAAGGTTTAGATCCCTGGAGCGTGTGGCTGTGAGGGATTGGGATTTCTGTTTGATTTGAGTTTTTTAAGGCAGTCAGCGTAGGGCATCTGCTTTAGGCCTGTGATTCTTTTAGTGAGGTATTTCTGTGGCCTTTCCAGTTGTTGCAGATGTCTTGAGAGGTACATACCAAATGGGGCATTGTATTCTATAATGGGTCTAATGAGGGATGAGTACAGTGAGACAATGACCTCCTTTTTTCTGGATGAAAAGCCCTTAGTGATGAGGTGTGCCACATAGAAGGATTTCCTGATGTGGTTATCGAAGGTGAGACCACTGTCCACCTGTGTCCCTAAGTCTCTTATCAAACTTTCGGAGTTTTGTGTACTGCCACCTATATGGTAATTCACGGATACATGTTTTTTCCCAAAGGGGATAACTATACATTTCTTGGCATTGAGCTTGAGCCCATGGCTCTGGCACCAAGCATCTGTTTCTGTAAGGCCCTTTTGTAGAGTATCCACATCATTTGGGGATTCAATAATGGCTCCCAGTTTGCAGTCATCTGCAAACTTTGTTATCCAGAGTCCCTTAGTGTTGGCCTGTACTTCAGAGAAGTAGATGCCAAACAAGAGCGGTCCCAGGACTGAAGCCTGAGGTACTCTACTTGTCACTTGTTTGGAGCTGGATTTGGAGTCAGCTACTTTTACAGTGTGAGTTCTATCAGTAAGCCAGTTAGCAACCCATTGGGTGACGTAGGGATTAATGCCCAGCTTAGTAAGTTTATCTATGATTCCAGAGTGGGGGATGGTATCAAAGGCCTTGGCAAGGTCTAGATAGGCTGTGTGGACCACCTTACCCTTGTCCGTGGCTCTGGAGACTGATTCGAAGAAGTCAATCAAGTTCAGGAGACAAGATCGGCCCTTCACGAACCCAAACTGGGTGGGGTCAAGTGTTTGAAGGTTGCCAATGTCTTTATTTATAAGTTCCATGATAATACGCTCCATGGCCTTGCAGATAAGGCTTGTCAGACTGATGGGACGGTAGTTTCCGGGATCCAAGGTGGATTCCCCCCTTGTAGAGTGGGATAACTGTAGCTGTGCGCCACTCAGTTAGCACGAAACCTGAGGTGAGGCTATGATTAAACATGACACTTAGGTGAGGTGCCAGTTCATTTTGTAGTTCATGTAGTACACAGCCCGGGATGTCATCTGGTCCCATGGATGCTGTATTCTTAGCTTTGGAGAGTGCATTTTTTACCTGTGTGGCCGTTTTTACTGGAATTTGGCAATCTTCCGGTATTGAGATGGGCCATTTAGGGGGTGAGAGGGGGGTGAAGTTGGCACTGAATCAATCTGCCAGGATGTTGAACCAGATGAAACAAGACAACGCACATCTAGTGTTATGGCAAGTACGTATCTTTCATATTACAATGTTATCGTTTTTTGTCCAATTCAACAATTGGGACAGATTCCCAAGCTACACAAAACAATGTGTGGTCTCAAGGAAGGATATCCCTGAGTACGGTGGAGCCAAAGGATGTAGGAGAAAGAATAGTTTTGTAAAAATCTTAGCCTAACCATAGATGCCCTTCTCTTCCATATTGCAGTATTCTTAACCTTTGGATTAGCCTCCGCCTAGTGAACCAAACGTCCAGGTCAGTATACAAAAGCTTTAGTCACTGCAAGGTATGTGGGACGTGTGGCGTTGGCTGTAGGGAATGTGGGTCATAAAAGCGACATCTGCACATAACCTTCCTCAGGACTGAGTGCCCAAGTTGGACCCCAGTACCAGGATAGCTGCACAGGCCCCTAATCAGCCAGCAAAGCTCAAATTTTCTTTTGAATATGTGGTAGAAGGGTGGGACAGAATACTGCAACATGGTAGAGGAGGACATCTATGGTTATGGTAAGATTTACACAACTATTCTATGTCCTTCTATTCTCATGTTGCAGTATTCATAACCTCTGGGTGAGTGCCATAGCACAAAGGGAAGAAGAGGGTGGTTTGGAACTATTTTCCAAAAATCCATGCAGGGTTGCCCGAGCAAACCATAATCTGGCTCTGAAGATGTGATCCAGTTTGTAATCTTTTGTGAAGGTATGGAGAGATATCCAGGTAGCTGCTTCTAGAATAGAGGCAGTGTCCAACCCCTTGAAAAAGGCTCCAGGAGGCAATGGCCCTAGTAGAATGTGCTTTAATATTGAAGTCTGTATGTTTTCCATGGTAGGCATAGCAAAAGGAGATGGCTTTGGAAATCCATGTAGAAACAGTCTGTTTAGTCACAGCTTTTCCCAGAGCTGTGGTGTGAAAGAAGACAAACAATTTCTCTGATCTTCTAATAGATTTAGTCTTGTCAGTGTAGAATTGGAGTTGTCTGTGAACATCAAAGGAATGCAGGATTCTCTCATTGTCATTCTTTGGCTGCGGGAAGAAAGTGAGAAGGTGGATACAATGGTTCAGGGATAACTCATTGACCACCTTAGGCATAAAGGACAGTTTGGTCCACAAGGTAACCCTATCTTTGTGGAAGATCAAAAAAGGTGGCGTGACCATGAGGGCCTGGAGCTCTGATACTCTCCTGGCTGAAGTTAAGGCCACCAAAAGCAAAGTTTTCCAAGTGCAATACTTTAGATAGGCTGTAGCTGCTGGCTCAAATGGAGCAACAGTGAGTTTTTCCAACACACAGTTCAGGTCCCAGGGCAGTGAAACTGGCCTCCTGGGTGGTCTAAGGTGTAGAACTCCTTTTAGGAATAACTTCACTTAAAGTCTAGAAGTAAGTGGTGGTTCTAAAGGCAGGCATGCAGAAAAAGTGGCAAGGTGAACCTTTACAGAGGAATATGCCATCCTTGCCAGCAACAATTCACACAGATAAGACAGCATCAGGGGCACCCCTACTTGAAATGGGTCTAGCTGTTTTTTTAGACACAAAATGGAAAACATTTTCCACTTGGACAGATAGGATCTCCTAGTATTGGATTACCTGGCCTCCTGCAGGACATTCAGCACATCCTCAGAATAAAGATGTCTGAAAGGGATCAAAACTCTATCACCCACAGGGTTAGGTTCAGAGATTCCAGGAGGGGATGGGTCAGGGATCCCTTGTCCTGTGTGAGTAGATCCACTCTGTGAGGTAACTTGTGATGATTGCCTCTGGCTGAATGCAGAAGGAGGGGGGACCACTGCTGTCTTGGCCAAAAGGAGGTCACCAGCTGGATTTTTGGTTTGTCCTGCTGAATTTTCATCAGGACGTTTTGTAGGAGTGGGAAGGGGGGAGCATACAGAAACATCCCCTTCCAAGAGGCAGAAAAGGCATCCTTTGCCCTCACTACAGGGGGGGGAGCCCTGGTACAGAAATGTGGAAGCTGCCTGTTTAGAGTGGAGGCAAATGGGTCTATTTGTGGTGTACCCTACCTGTGGACTATGTCCAGAAGCACATCCCCTGTGTAGCATCCATTCATTGGATTGTGACGTGGAGCTGCATAGGGTGTCTGCCTGCGTGTTCTGAGCTGAGGGTATACAGACGGGCCTGCAGAGTTGCCCCATGCTGGATTGTCAGTTCCCAGGCCTGAAGTGCAAGTCTGCATTATAAGTAAGATCTTGTTCCCCCTTGTTTGTTCACAAGCACATAACAATAGTGTTGTCAGTGAACAGTTTCAGGGGTCCTTGCTTCAGGACATGTTGGAAAGCCCTCACAGCAAGGATGAGAGCCCTCATCTCTCAGATGTTGATGTGTTCCCTCTTGGAGGGGCCTGTCCATGTGCTTTGCACCTTCAAGATGCCTATAGCAGTTCCCCACCCCATGTCTGAAGCATCTGTGCACATTTCCTGTACTGAGGCTAGGGGTTGTACGGGAAGCCCTGGATTGCAAGAGACTTGATCCACCCACCAAAGATCTCCTTCCTTAACCATGGCAGGAAGGGAATGGTGTGGTCCAGTGGGTGGGAGTGTTGGGTTAATGTGGACCTCAAATACCACTGAAGCTTTCTCATGTGGAGTCTTGCCAGTGGCAACATGGGGACTGTGGAAGCCATGTGCCCTAACAGTCTGAGGTATTCCCTTGCTGTCATTGCACAGACATGTATGAACAGCAGGTATTCCTTTAGACTGTCCACCTTGTTGGGTAGGAGAAATGCCATCATAAAGTCTGTTTTGATTCTGCACCCCAGGAAGACCTGGTCCTGGGAGGGGGTTAGACTGGATTTGGGAAAGTTGACGGTGAAGCACAGAAATTGCAGAAAAGAAATTACTGTCTGGAGATGAGTCTTAAGGGCACTATAGCAGTCTGCCTGGATCAGGTCATCGTCCAGGTATGGGAACATTTTTATCCCTAGAAACGTGCAGTAGGCTAACACTGGAGCCAGGCATTTGGTGAATACCGTTGGAGCAGTAGAGAGTCCAATGGGTAAAGCAGAGAATTGAAAATGTGAGGAACCCACAGAGAAGCTGAGTACTTCCTGTATTTGGTTCTGATGGGGATATGCAGGTAAGCATCTTTGATGTCCAAAGTGGTCAGAAATGCCTGAGGCATTATCAGTGGGGAAAAAAGTCAGAAGGGTAAGCAAGCAGAAGGTGGGTACTAGAAGAAAGAGGCTGAGGTGTGAGAGGTCCAGTATGGGTCTCCATGGGCCATCCTTTCCTGGGACTAGAAAAGGTCGGGAGTAAAAGCCCCTTCCTGAGCCTGGAACTGACTGAACAGTTCCTTGTGAGAGAAGGCTGTCCAAGATGGGTTGGAATAGGGACAGTTGGTCCTTTGCTGGCTGAGGGATTTTAAGGTTACCAATCACATTTATACGAATAATTGTGAATATTTGGATATTTTACTTGATATAAGTGAAGAGGGAATTGGATCCAATATATTTAGGAAGAAGACATACTCAAATTCCTTCTTACACTACAACAGTTGTCATCCCTATTTTCAAAAAAGGAATTTGGCGAAGGGACAAATGGTTAGACTGTCCCGTATTATAAGTGATGACAACAATTTTAATAGCAAGATTGATAAACTTATTGGAATGTTTATGGATAGGGATTATCCCATGCAATTGTTAACAGACTTAAGAAAAGAAATGTTGCTCAAAAGAAACCTTACATTTAAACCTATACTGAAATTTGGTTACAATAATATTTTAAAGGAAACAACTAGTAACAAAAGAGAAGCATTAATAATACCATTTAACGAGGCTTCTGATGCCATAATTAATACATTGAAATAAGTATGGATGACTGTGTTTGGTAACAAATCGGAAGTATTAGAAATTGTTGGGAATCAACCGTGTGTCACATATAGCAGGGGAAGGAATTTAAAGGAGTATTTTGAAAACAATAACAACACACAGTCTTATAGCAATTCAAAAATGAATAAGTGTGGGTTGTGTAGAACATGTAAATTTATTAATGATGGCCCCTATGTCATGATACAAAATTATAACAGATCCATAAAGTGTCCTGGGTTTGTTAACTGCAATACAAAAATGGTGGTATACTTAGCTACTTGTCTATCATGTCAAGCATTTTACGTAGGTAAAACCATTAGAAAGTTAAGAAATCGTATAATGGAACACAATAGGGATATTAAAAATAAAAAAACACTAATTGCTTATACATACATAGTACGAAATGCCCAGATTTTAAGAGGTTTGTATTTTTTGTAATTGATAGAATCCCACAAAATATTGACAAGGGTGGAGATGTGAATAATTTATTAGAAGCAAAGGAATGCCTATGACAACTTAGGTTGAATGCTTGTAACATGCCAGGCATCAACGAACATATTTCCATCTCCAGTATTTTCAAATGTAAATCTTATCTTATTTAAATGGTTAACCTATTGTTGCATCTGAGACGTTGATGGATAGAAATTGGTATACAGGTCATTAAGTTCACTGGTTTTATGCTTTAAATTATATTACAAATGTATATATATATTTTTTAGGATAGAATACTCATTTTAATGTTTAACTCATTAAAGAGCATGTATTTTATATTTTGTATTTTTTAATATTTTTGTACGGATTTTGTGTGTTATATTATTACAAATATAGGATAGGGTATTTATATATGTATTTATATATATATATATATATATATATATATATATATATATATATATATATATATATATATTGTTCTAAAAGACAAGAGGCGTTTATTTTAAGCAAGATGTATTTATTATAATAATATGAATGACTCAAAGATAACTAAGGCTGATTGGGGAATTTTTAATGAGAATACCTTATTTAAGGAAATGTATTTTCAAGGGAAGTTTACTCTGATGAAACCCACAGATTTGATGGGTGAAAGTGCTTAGTGTGTACAAGATTACGTTACATGTTTCGTGTATTGTGTATTGCTGTTGTTATTTTGTTTTAGTGAAGTTATTGATTATTAAACGGTCACATTGTCAATGCAGTTGCCTTGGAATTTTTTTTTTATGATAGACAGAACCCAGTTGTCTGAGGTGATGCTTTCCCAGAAAGGGAGACAGTGAGAGAGTTTCTGGGAAAGGTGGGTATGGCCTGGTGGGGAGGAAGAGGAGGCAGGTAGTCACAAATTACCTGTCTTATACTGAAAGGGCAGTTTCTGGGTTGGTGTCTGGGCAGGCCTAGGAGGAGTCTGCTGCTTTCTAGAACTCTTTTTTCCCCTAGCCAGAGGAGGAGGGCCAAAGTGTTTTCTAATAAACTGAGTCTTATTTGGGTAATTCCTGTGAAATTTAGGAAAAGGTGATAAACAAATGTTTTTGTTCACTTTTGTTGCAAGGTTTTGAAAAGTTCTGCCACTTGGGTGCCAAACAAGGCTGAATTGCCCAGTAGGGCATCTAAATGTTTAGCCCTGATATCATCAGGAAGAGGCTGCAACCTCAACCAAGAGTACCTCCTGAGCACTGAGGCGGGAGCTGCAGATCTGGCCGAAGCCTTTGCAGCAACATAACTGTATTTGATAGAATGTCTTGCCACTTGTGAGGACAAGTTGATCAGACTAGAAATTTGGGAATTAGTGGCCAAATCAGGGAGGCTATCCAAAAGCTTAGAAGCCTGAGATAAAAGGGCCAGGGAGTACTTGGACATGTGTGTCTGGTAGCTGATGGCCAGAGTAGCTGAAGTAAATATCTTCTTGCCAATTCTCTCCATTGTTTTGCTGTCCTTATCAGAAGGGAGGGCAGAGGTGGAAGGTAGCAGTCTTGAGGGTTTGTCTGCAAAGACAGAGATAGCACCAGGATCTGTTGCAGGATACAATCAGAAATGTTGTCCCTTCAGGGACCTTATAAAACCAGTCCGGTCTTCTTGGGGCAGGGGGTTGGGATTCAGGAATTTTAGAAACTGCAGAGGAAGCATCTAAAAAGGCCAGGACTGGTGGAACTGCAGAAGGTGCAGGAGTGTCCATTTGTTAGAGTTCATAATATCTCTTTTGGACTTCAGTCATTTCTGTGGAGTCCTATTTGAAGAATACTGTCAACTGAGAAACTGTTTCCAAAGGTCAGGTCCTCCCCGGGGGAATCTCCCTCAGCAGGGTCCTCCTCAGAGGATGCATAACCTAGGGGAGAAGGCATTTGAGAGGCATAAGACAAAGAATCCTCAGAAGAGGAATCTGAAGACTCTTCAGCCTCCAAGGTGTGAGGTTCAATGTTCTGGGGGCCTAGGACTAATAAAAGGAAGAGTAGCTGTGAGACAAGCAGCCAAGGAAGGCCTAGGTTATAAAGACATTAAAACAACCCTTGAGAGATGGCTTGAAAGTCAGGTAGGTTCTCAGAAGATGAAGAAACATGTTTATTTTTTTGTTTTTTTCTTTAAGGAAGAGACGGGCCTAAGAAGGGCCTAGTTTCAGGGGCTATAGAAGTGGATGAAGGATCACTCTGGATGTACACAGTGAGCCGAGGCTCCACCCTGTCATTGGCACCAAATGTCTGCATAACCTCCATGGATGTGCTTTCCAAACTTGGTTGTGCAGCCTCCCGAAATGGTACCTGCATATCTGTCGGCTGGTTCCATACATTCCTCTAGGTGTACCTTGGCCACAGGGGGAACGTCAGGTGGAAGAGGTCCAGCGGTAGTTTCAGGCCCTGAAACTTTGGCCTTCTTTTTCGGTGGCTTGGCAGTATGACCGGACAGCCCTTCCATCCCAAAAGCCAGATGTTTAAGTCTTTGATTTTCCAAGTAAATGCTAAGGGTGTGCAGACAGCTGTGAAGTATCTTCGGGACGAATACCTGACAAATAGTGCAGGCATTATGGTTGTGGGTGCACCCTAGGCAAAATAAACACAGGTTGTGGGCGTCCTTATGAGGGATCTGACGTTCACACCTACACTTTCCTTTTCTGGATGACATGAACCTGTACCACTCTTCCATAATTCTATGCCACTCTTGACTTCCTCATACAATACCACAACTTCTCTCTACGCAACCTGTCATATGCTTTCTCCAAGTGCACAAAGACACAATGCAACTTTTCCTGACCCTCTCTATACTTCTTTATCTACACCCTCAGTGCAAACATCACATCTGTAGTGCTCTTTTCACCATCCCCTTCTTAACATAGCTTCCACTACTCTTTCCCATAACTTCATGCTGCGGCTGATCAAATTTATCCCTCTGTAGTTACTACTGCTTTGCACATCACCCTTATACACATACATAAAACAAAGTAAAGCAGTCACACGGAAACCATCCATTAAAAACCACAAGAAAGGCCCAGCGAAGCTATAGTCTTTTCTGTGCAATACCTTAAACCTCCTGCAGTGGAGGCCCATAGGATATATACAAATTACTGTTTCAGCTACATGACTTCAGAATGCACATGACATTCTTACATTTTAAGCCTTTATGGGTACATTAAATCCAATAAAACCAAACCCCTCTAGCTTTAGAGATGGATGTTTCGGCCTTTTCTGAATTTGTCAGTACTCCACAAGTGGACGGTTTGGGTACACTTTCGAAACACAGAGCTTACAAGGTACAGTGAAGACTCTAGCTTGGCTGGGCCTTTCGTGCAGTTTTTACTAAATAGTTTTTGTCTGTATGACCTTTTCACCCTTTGGTTTGGACATTATTTGTGATATTTTACAGGCATAAGCCATGGTGCAAATTAAGTTTGAAAACTTTGAAAAAACACTTTAAAAAGCTTTGAAATACTGCCACCTGGTGGTAGGAGTTCAGCTCCACAACTGCTAAGACAAGCTACTTCTTGACCAATCAACCCACTTGTTCCACATCACCGGGTTAAGAGTCAGCCAGGACCTACACTTGCTTTCCTCCCTGGCTACTCAACTAATAGAATCCTAGTCATCTGGATCACAGAAAGGGCTCCAACACTCTGCACCATGGAGCTACAAAAACTAAATGTATACTTAATGTTTACATTACTGGCTACTACAAATTCCTAAAGTAGCACAAAAAGATCATGCACCACCTCATCTCGCCTTAGTAATAACAACATATTCTGCAACGTCTTGTAATGCAGAGGTAATACTGATTTAAGTTGTTAGATAAAAGGTAGGAACAGAGAAATGCTAGCCCAGCAACGACTCTATGGATAGAATGCTTTAAAGGCATCTACATGTGGTAATCAAAACATCAGATATCATCACGCACCTGGGTGCAGTGCCCGATAAGGTGCTCACTTAGTTTTGGTAGAACTTACAAAAATGCCTTTGCAGATTCTGTAACACGCATCACATTGACTGACAAAACCAGCTTGTATGTGTTAATTCATTTATTCTCTGATTACTTGATAAATCCAGTTCAGGGTTGTGAAAGAGTTGGAGCCCAGCATGGACTTGGTACCAGTCCACCACAGATAATTTTACTGCCTAGCTGCCATTATTTTTATATTGGAGTTCTTAACAAACGTTTTATGTACAGCAATAAGAAGAGTAATATAAAAAAAAATACCCCTCAGAAATGACAAAGATTTTAGGGAAACACTGAATCTGATTTCTTTCCATCTGTAAAAAAATAAGTAAATTCTTGCTTCATTTATTTCCTTTAAAATGCAAATTGAATAACTACTTTTATCTGTGATTTCAGCAGCAGTGGTTCAGAGGTTCTATCTAGGTTTACGACTCTATCTAGGTTTATGGCACAGAACACCATCAAATGCTTAGCCCTAATACTCAACACTCATGGGAGATCAACAGTGTATGGCAATAAGCAGATTTTTCCCACTCATCCCCAGGGGAAACTTTTGATTACCAATCCAGTCTGGTTTTAAAGGTTGCCAGAAATTACTTTGCTTGATATGCAAGGGGAGATTATTTCAGAAATAGGGGATATAGGGGGTTGGGTACCTGCCAAAAAGCTTGTACTGCTAATATGGAATACATACTGGTTTAGGTCTCTAGAGCAGGCATTTGCTTTAGCACTTGTTCTGGTTCACAGCAAGGCAGGTTAAGCAGTGACCACCTCCCTTTAGGAGACTATCCAAAATGGAGAACAGCATGTAGTGTACTGAAGTAGTCAAGGTACTAAGATCCAATATGATTTTGGTGAAAAAATGCTTAGGTCCTTTAGGTTGGTTTAATTTGCAAACAGGTTGAAGAGGGCATTATAGTCACTATCTGTCCTAATAAGAGAAGAATAATGTGGTACTATAACATATTTGAACCTTGAAGAGATACAATGAAGTATAAGGTGTACAAGGCAGAAGGATTTTCTAACCATAACAGAGGCATGGTGGTCAAGGGAGGGCTTTTTATCAACACAGATAGCAGAGTCTGAGATAAGTGGGTCACACTTAAGTTGAATGTTACCCAGATGTTATGTTGTGGTGATGCTAAAGTTACTAAAAAATATTATGTTTATTTCTTGGCATGGAGATTAAGCCCATAACTAACATCGACCGTTTCTTTGGTCCAGTCCTTTCTATATAAAGCAATGACAAAAGAATGCATGTTTTAGTTCAGCTGCCATTACTCTTTTGGCTTTTCCCAGTTAGGGGTCGCCACAGCGGAACTCCGGTCCGCTAATGATTTGCAGTAGATTTTTACGTGCTGGCTTGCCGGGCCTAAAGCACAACCTTCAGCGAAGGAACACCCATTCACGAATGTCGATACACAGAAGATGCTCTAACTGAGAATCGAACGTGCAACGTCTAACTGTGAGGCGACAATGCTACCGCAGCACCACCACCACAGTACTAAAACAGTAAAATAAAAAGAAGGTATCATGCTTCTAAATAAGTCCAGTCTACCCAGTGTTGACTATATCTCCAAGAAGCACATGTGCACCTCAGGTGTTCATGGTAGCTTAAAGCATACCAAGCAGGACACCAGCTACTTCTGATGTACATGTGTATTCAGACCTGCTTGTTCCACATTTGTGGCTAAACTTATGTTGACTATCTCTTATGAAGTTTATGGCTACTGATATGATGGCAGTTCATTACACACATTTTCTAGTCACAAATTCTAAAATAATTTTCTCCCAAGAGGTTTATGTTACTTGGATTAAGTCTGTTATAATCCAAATTCAAATATTTTCCATTTCTTGAAAAACTACAGAATTGAGACAATATAGACAGATGCTTACAATTTCACTAATGCATGTTGCATTTCAATGGTTTTCTGCTGCATATTTTGGCTTTTACTGTCAATAACACTACATCCATATTTTGTAAAGCTTTTTAGTTATTTCCAAGACAAACCATGTGAAAACAATTGAGTAATTTGCTCTTACTAGAAAGAAAAGTGATTTCACTAAACATCATCCATGTGTCTGCAAAATAAAAATGGCACAAGATAGCTTTGGCGACTCTATGATGCAACGGTATAGTGACAAAGCGAGCACTGGGGTTCTTGTCATCGAGCACTGTAGTGAAACCAGCTGGTTCAGACTCCCACTGTGAGGCAAGCTGCAACTTGAAACAACACTGGACTTCACGGAAAATCTTCACTCCTCTGCTGAACATGTTATTGCAGTGAACCTGAGGAAGGCAAAGAGAGAGCGATCAAGAGTGTGCTAGTTATCATCTGTCCCTCAGCTCCTCAGTTTTTCATAAATTACATTATTCTTCTCAGTGCAATTTAATAACCGTGTCATATACAGTTGTCTAGTTCTAACTTTGCAATTCTCTCACAGTGGGTAGTGGTACTTGCTGAGTTTCCTCTTCTAAAATTCCTAATGTGACCCAACTCGGAAAACCTGTAGCTACTGTGTTCGAGAGAAAATACACATCAAATGGTAGTACCTTTCAATATCAGCCTAGGTTATGAGACTGTATCAATCTGCTCCTCAATCAGTTCCATTCTGACACTTGCATGTTATCGGCCAATTCTCATATCTGGAATCTAAATCATTAAGGCCTTTAAAGTGTTCTTGCATTTTTTTGGAGAATGTGCCCTGGCACCGTCTATACCATTTGTAACAGGCACATAATGTTTGCCATAAATTCCATAAATATCAACACTTCAACCCACTCACCAGCAGAAAAAGGTGCAAAACTCTAGAGTCCTACATCACCTCAACCAGTATGGGGTCTTTAGAGAAAGACCATGCTAGCTTGGCAGAAAGGTCATTAATATAAACTTGGTCCAGTCAGATGGGACAGTCAGAGAGAAGATAAGTGGCTTACAGATCAGGCACTGCCCAAAGAATCCTTTAAACAAAGTCTAGCCCTGTGACAACCTCAAGTACCTTGCCCACTACACTATCTCCCATGATTAGTGATGGATTAAGTTGCTCATCTATTTGGATAACAAGGAAAGACAGTACAGTTGTGAAAGGTCTTACCATAGCAGTAGATGTCCTTTGCACTGTTGCATTATTCATAACGTGGGAGCTCCTGCAAAGGACAGCCCAATGTCTGGCCAGTATACCAAAGTCTTAACACTCTCCCAGAGTCGTACGTCAGATTATGTCACCTGCACAGGCATAGGGCATAAAGGTGACAAACGCAAGCTCATTACTCAGAAGTGAAGTACCCCAGAAAAACTAGAGCAGCCCCAGAAAATGGAGGACATCTGCATCCAGGAGGAAAGAAAAAGAAAAAGACACCCTTGGCCAATCGTGTGTGTGCCTACCAGAAGGAAAGACAGAAAAGGGGGCAGATGTGAGTGACTGAATACTGCAACAGTTATGGCAAGATCTTGCACAACTGTACTATGCCCTTCCTGATCACTGCTGCAGTATTCATAATGTGGGAGATTACCAAAGTTACTGTAAAGGATGGAAGGAAGGAACAGAGGAACCCTCCACAAACCCAGGAAGGATAGCCCTGGTAAATCCTGCCCTGGCTCTGGAAATGACATCCAACTTGTAATGTTCAGTCAAAGTGTGGGCAGAGGACCAAGTAGCAGCTTCAAGGTTGGATCTGGTATCCAAACCCTTGAAGAAAGCTACAGAAGAGGCTTCTGTGCTTGTAGAATGAGCTTTAGCAAAAGGAGAAAGCGGTTTGTCATGTAAAGAATAACAAAAAGAAATAGGTTCATAGGTTCATAGGTTCATACTATCTGCTCTGGCCGAGCATTATTAAAGCCTACTAGTTTTTTGTGGCTTACGCCACCCCTTTAGTTTGGAGAAACTATATTATTTATTTTGCTGTGCCTCTGTCAAGCAGTGACACTGAGGTAACCCCTGGGGTGTATCTGTGATCTCCCATCCATTGGTCAAGATTCCTCTTGAACAAGGCCAGCGAGGTGCAATGGCCTTACAAATCCAGGAGGAGAGGCTTCGCTTAGAAACTGCCAAACCCATTGTCCTGGTATTAAAAGAAACAAAACACTGCTCCAGTTTGCAGATAGTCTTCATCTTATCCAAATAATTTCTGAGCTGTCCAAGTAGATCCAAGGTGTGAAGAACTTTCTTACCAAGCAAATTGTGCAGAAGAAAACAGGAAGGAAGCTGGATAGACTGAATAAGAGACCATTCATTGACCACCTTGGGCATAAACAAAGGCTTAGTATTCAGAAACACCCTGTGCTAATGAAAAAACAAAAAGGCAGGAACTGCCATCAGAGCCTGAAGTTCAGAAATCCTCTTGGCTAAAGTAAGAGCAGCTAACAAGACATTCTTACAGGTGGAGTGTTGAAAGGAGACAGAGTCAATTTTTCAAGGACAAAATTAAGGTCCAAAGAGGAAGGAATAGGTTTTCTTATGGGCCTGATATGAAGGACACCTTTAAGGAATTGTTTGACCTCAAAACAAGAAACCAATGGTAGGTTTAAGGACAGACAAGCAGAGACTAGTAAGTGAGCTTTAACAGAAGTATAAGCTGGGCCAGCATGCAGTAGTTCACACAAGTCAGAAAGGACCAAAGGGGGAACCCCACTGAGGAGATC
Organism: Protopterus annectens; assembly: GCF_019279795.1. Lineage (NCBI taxonomy): Eukaryota > Metazoa > Chordata > Ceratodontiformes > Protopteridae > Protopterus > Protopterus annectens. The sequence goes on from NC_056750.1 coordinate 685,470,263, forward strand.
CTAGTGATGACTGGGACATCAAATAGAACATCTCTTCCATTTAGCTATACAGGATTTTCTGCTAGTGGGTTTCCTGGCCTCCTGCAGAACTCTATGCACATCCTCTGAAAAGTGGTTTCTTAATGGGATAAATCACCCAAAGTGTCAACTGAAGAGTAGACAAGGGAGAGTGAATGAGAGTCCTCCTGTCTTGTGTGAGAAAGTCCATCTGATGAGGTAACTTGTGATGATTACCCCTGGCCAGATAAAAGAGAAGGGGGAACTGCTGTCTAGGCCAACAGGGTGTCACCAAGTGAGATTCTGGGGGAGTCCTTTCTGAACTTGTTCAGAAACCTGAGAAGCACAAAAGAAGAGGATAAACATATAGGAGCATTCCCTTCCAAGAAAAGGACATTGTATCCACCTTCCAAGTCAGAGGACTTGAGACACTGGAACAGAACCAATCCTTCCGTACAACATGCTCCAGAAACCTCAACCTCATTAGCACAATCAACAGAACTTGCTGGAGGGACAGGTTCATAACCCATAGACTGCCCATGCTCTGGAATAGACTTCCCATACATGTGAAGCAGAGCACCTCACTGGCCCTCTTCAAGACAAATCTTCATGAGTGGATGGGAAATTCACCCCGGGATCACTCCAGTGGCTCTACTTGATAGAGGCACTGGGAACTAATGTCAGGCAGCACAATGCCAGGGCACGTCTATAGGCTAGGCTTGCAAAGGCTCCAGGACCATTAGCCTAGTACACACCTATGAACCTATGAAGTTGTCTGTTCAGATGGGAAGCATCCATTTGTGACACTGTCCTAGACCGGTTCAGAAAGTCTGCCACAATGTTGTGTTCTGAAGGGATGTAGACTGCCTGATGGGAGATAGCCAAGTCCCAGGCCTGAAGTCTAGTCTAAAGATAAGACCTTGTGATCCCCCTACTTGTTAATGTACCACATCATACCTCTCAAATGTACAGATTTTCACAGAATTTTCAGTTTTTTTGCCTCATATTTTTAGATTGTTCATCATAAAAATTGTGGTTTTTGACAAATCACTGGGATGATCTAAGGATTACAGTCACTATTTGAGTTTCAACCTTCATATCTCCCAGAAAATGCATGCTAAAACAAATCATATTATTTTATCAACTTTCTAAGTCTTTACCAGCAATATTTATAACGTGTCCCTATTTTTGTGCCTTTGTCCCTCCTTTTTGTAGGGCTTTGTACAGATTTCTTGAGCGCAGAGGTTGAGAGGTATGACCGTGATTTTGTCTGTAAAAACCTTTTTAAAAGGCCTGGAGACGAAAGAGAATGGAAGGCCTGAAGAGCAAGAATGAGTGCTCATGTTTCTTTTAAGTTGATGTGGTCTGAACTCTGATGAAGGGGCCAGAGACCCTGAACCTTCAGATTGTTGGAAGAGGCTCCCAACCCTAGATTTGAAGCATCTGTGAACTGCTCTTGTATAGGTGTAGGAGTCTGAAAAGCCAGGCCTGGACTTGGGTAGATCAGGAGAATCCATCAATGAAACTTGGAGTTTGTGATAAGGTAGTAAGGGAAATATAAACTCCAGAGGATGGCAACGCTAGACACAAACCAACTTTAGATACCAATGAAGCTTCCTCATATGAAGCTTGGCAAAAGGAATCATGGGAATGGTAGATGCCATAAACCCAAAGACTCTGAGTAATTCCCTTGAAGGAATGAGAGAAAGAGAAGTAGAGCCTAAAAGTAGGTCATCAGAGATGGAACCTTTGGAGAAGGAAGAGAAGTCAACATTGGAATGGTGTGGATTCTGCACCAGAGACAAATGTGGTCTTGAGGAGAAATCAGAACTGACTGATGATGAATCCCACACTGTGCAGAAGGAGCATATTGAAATGCAGATCCTGCAGAAGCCTGGCCTGAGAGGGAGCCTGAAGCAGGAGGTTCTCCAGATATAGGAATATTTGGATTCCCCAAAGCCTGCAAAATGCATGCCAGGATAAGGGCCAGACATTTGGGGAGTATCCTTGGGGCCATAGAAAGCCCAAATGGCAAAGCAGACAACATGAAATGAGAGGAAAAAGTGTAAAAATGTCCTGAAAAGAGGGCGAATGGGAATATGAAGATATGCTACCTTTAGATTTAGGGAGACCAGAAAGGCCTGTGGAAATAAGACAGGAAACAGAGACTGGAGGGAAGGAATCTTTTCTGGAAACCAGAAATATTCTGGAGTAAAACCTTGTTCCTCTGATATTTTGGAATGGGTTGGATGGTGGTCTGATCCATTAGATCCTGCAAAATCATAGAAGGAGGAAGTTGGTCTGGAGGAGGCTGAGGAAGGCAAGAGAAGAGGTGGGGGAAGGAAGTGATTTCCATATATAAAAGAATAGTGATGGACAATGGACAGAATCCAAGAGTCTGAAGTAATCTATTGCTTGTCAGGGTGAGAAACAAGGGAGCCTGCCAGAGGGGAGGGAGAGAATATATATCAGATGGAACAGATTTGTTGTGAAAAGGGGGCTTTTCAGCTTTAGATGTTTGGGTGGGTTTATCACAGGGCATGTGCTTAGGAACCTTTATTCCCTTTAGAAGGCTGATGAGGTTGCCTATGAACCAAGGTAGACTTAGAAGAATAGTTTGTCTGAAATTTTGGAATGGAAGAAACAAAAATTTGTTTAAGAACCTGCATAACTTTAATTTTCTAGTGTCTTAAATAAGTCATCAGCTGTATCAGAGAGATTTTGAATGCCCACGGGACCATCTAAGAGCTTGGCCCTAATATTATTAGGTAAGGCCTGGAGACGAAGCAAAAAGTATCTCTTTATAATTGAACGTGAAGAAGCTGCAGCTCTAGAAGATGCATAAGGCTTATCATGACTACATTTCATAGAGTATTGGGCTACCTACAAAGTCAATCTCAATAAAGAGAGGGGCAGCAGACTTACCTTCAGAGTCAGTAAGGTCTGACAACCCCCCCCCCCCCAGTTGAGACAAAAGGGCCAAAACATACCTGGTCATACAGGTTTGATAATTTATGGCCTTGAAGGCCATATCACAACTATAAACCTTTTTCCCCAGACTCTCCATAATTTGACTGTATATCAGAAGGGAGAAGTTTGGAAGGGGATAGAAGCTTGGATGGCTTGTCAGCAGAAGCAGAGACTACAACAGGGTCTGAAGGAAGATGCTTGTAAAGGTATTAAAGGCCTCAGGCACCTTATAAAAATGGTCAGGCTTCATAGGAGCTGGAGCTTGGGAATCAGGAGACACAGGCAGCTGCAAATATATTCAACAAGTCATCCAGCACAGCGGTGACAACAGAAGGTTTAGAAGATTCCATTTATAACAGCTCACAGTACCTCTTTTGAGTGTAAGAGACCTGGCAGCAATTCCACTTAAAACTCTCCATCACACGACCACAGTCTGTCCAAAGGACAACTCCTCACTGACAGAATCAGGACTCAAGGAATCCTCTTCCTCTGACTCATAGTCTAACCATGAGGCTGAAGATTCATTACTGAATTCACCTCCTCATCTGAAGAATCCAATTCCCTAATCCTTTTGGCTGACATAGATGACCATGAAAAACAGGAACAGATAACCCCTCATGGGGCCTCAAGGCCATCAGGGCATTGAACAAACCCTGGGTAAACTCCTACCATTCCCTCTGAAGATCCTTAGCTATGGGAGGAATATGGTTAGTTTTCTGCTCCTTCCTTAATGGGAAGTCAGCTTTGACCAACCTAGGGCTCTCAGAGCCATACCTATAATCACCCTAGAAGCTTTGGAAATGATCAGCAGTGGTTCCCCCACAACATCTGTGCTGTATAGCCTAAGAGGATATGCAAAAAGCTGGTTTCATGTTGGTCTCTGACAGGGTCAGGTAGAGGAAATCGGTGTCTGCACTAGATGGTCTTTGGGGTCTTCATACACCTTTGGATATCCGGCAGTGGCTGGAGCAGCAGAGTCCGACCAAGACCTTTTAGCCTTCTTTTTAAGAGATGCATGTACCTTGGGGCAGCAGGATTCAGCCATGGTACCCTGGTTCAAACATTTGAGACATTGGTTCTCAAGGTAAATGGATAAAAAAGAGACAACTGTGAAACGTTTTGGGGAAAAAATCCTAACAAATAGTACACTGGGCATGATGGTGTGAAGTGCCTATGCAGAATAAGCACTTCTTGTGATGGTTTTTATGGGGAATTCAGATGCTTCCAGGCCACACAGGAAATGCTCACTAACATTTTCCCTTGCTGGATGACATGAACACTAAGTACACAAACCAAAGAAGGAACCACAACAGGGCACTAATATGTAAAAGGCTTGGTAGAAACCAGTTCATTGAAGGGAATTCATACAGATGTTCAACTATGGAGTGTGGACTGGCGACAAAGAAATTCTGAGTATTGTGCTTGAGTAAGTCACTTTTATGCCCTATGCCTGTGCAAGGAGCATGTCTCTCACATACAAAGCTGGGTGGATGTAAAGGCTTTAGTATACTGGTCGAATGTTGGAATATCCTTGGCAGGAGATCCCACATGTTCATGTTATGAATACTGCAACAGTGATAAGGAAGGACACTGGCAGATACTCCCCTCCCACTGACAATCATTTAGAGGAGAGTCTGACAGCCCTCAGCACTGTTCAGTTTAGAAATGAGCATACGGAGTGACATGAAGGGGACCCAGTGCAAGACACTGCTTTTTGTTCATTAAATCTTATGTTGGGAAAGTGTAAGCCCTCTTGTATCAGAACAAGGGACAGTTAGGTACCACCTCCTCTCTCAAGCTCCTGCTAGGATGACTTTTAAAACACCAAAGTCCAGATTTCTGAGGCTGGCAAGGGCCATGAAACCACTTCTCCCTGTCACAACCCTTTGAGGTTCCGTATACCATCCTCCTTTGAAGAGATGTTAAGGCTCATGAGGTCTACTGTGGACTGTTCTGCAGAGCTTCTGCCTTCCATCAAACAAAAATAATCCAATACTTACTCTAGATTTGCTAAATGCAGTGGAGCACTGAGCCACATGGACATTTTTCATACTCAGGCTGACTACACCTTCTGTTTAGGTGACTTGCTCAGAGAAATTAAGTAGGCAAATGTAGGCTGAGGGAATCAAACTCTGGACCACAGGAAGCCATTTGTTAACAGCTCATAGCCTTATTAACTGCTATATAAAGAAGAAAGATGAGAAAACTTTGGATGTCACCTCTTTGAAAATTGTCCTGAAGAATGGAAGCTATTTATGTGGCCTGGAGGCATCTGGATTCTATGTCTGTCTTTATGAAGAATTACCCTCTTTACAACCGCCACCAGCAGACTGCCAGTACCATCTTACAAACTATTCAATGGCAGATTCCTATGGGATCTTCTCAGTCCAGTGAAGGAAACAGGAGACTACATCACATTTCTATTCTGTTACCTAATAAACAGTCCAGAGCTTTGCCCAGGATCTGCAAAAGGGTGTTGTCCTAAGTAAATTTGGGCTGCAAGGCCCTGAACTATATGCTTTATCTGCCTCACAATCACTCCTGCCTTGTGGAATAGGCCTTGGAAAAGCTGTCAGAACTCTTTGCCATTGCATTTACTCTGTATGTATTGTTTTTCTTCTGTTGTTATTTGGATTGGGCAGTGACTGAAAAGGTTCCTGTAGCAGTCAAGTCAGATGGTCAACAAACAAATAATGCTACATGGGAACAAACTGGTGCACAGTGCTGAAAAGAACATTTATATGTGCAGCTTTTCTTTAATAAAAGAATTATATGACCAGTTAAACAAACAAGAAGAACCAGTCCCGTTCTTAAACATCTTACACTTAATTTTCATATTAACTTCCTATGGTTAATAGGTTTTGGATTGAACATGTAAACTTCTTTATACAATTTTTTATTTTTTTTATTTTACATCATCTGTCACATTACCACATATACCTTCAAGAATCATAGTCTCTAAATTACTGACATTATGTCCTCCAATTTCACAATGTTTAGATAATCAGTTGCCATAATATTTTTTTCTTTATTCTCTTAAAAGGAGCTTAGGAACAATTCTATGAAAGCAATCACATACACCATAAGATGCCTAGCCACATACCTATCAATTTCAAGGATTTTGCAGAATGTATAGATTTTTACATAATAATGTTGGTATACTCCTCATAAAAATCTGTAGTTTTCTGGCAAATCATTGAGGATTGAAGTTACAAAATGACAGATGTTTCAGTTTCAGACTCCATGCCCTTCAGAAAATGCATGCTAAAACAAAACTTGCTATTCTAGCCACGTTCTAAGAGCAAAATTTAAATTCTGTCCCCAATTTGGAGCCAGTGTCTCCCCATTACTTTTAGCTTTGTCCAGAATTCTTGTGCTTAAAGGTTGAGAGTTATGTCTAGCTATATACACCTTTAGGAAAACATGCTTTAAAGCTCTTGCCACCCTTTTCAAACACTTAATACTCACCTCCCAAACTGAGCAGGGCCATACATAACCCTGGTGTAAATTTATGTCAACCCATTTAATCATAAAGGCTAGCCTTACAGGTAGTCTGACTAGCACTTTGGTGGACTGTGGCCTTAAGTAACCTTTTTCATATAGTGGGAAAGAACAGTTAGAAATGTATTCCTCTAGTAAGTCTTGTTTATTTCTTGATGTAGTTTTAAGTCCCTTGTGTAGGTTTTTGTAGTACCACTGGTTTTACAGGGATATAGGTCAAATATGATTGGGTCTTTCATAGCATGAAAATGAGAGAGGGGTCATCTTGGATAAGAAGATTGCAAAATATGAGTTGTGCTAATGTACCAATATAGGTGAAGTATAGCAGGCCTTCAATTCTCTTGTTTACAAATCTTTGTAACCTTTTTCCATTTGAGCAATATGGTTAGATTTACACAAAACACAAGGTCACTATATTCAATGATAGGTCTGATAAGGAAAGAATACTTTGGATATGGAAGTATGGATTTTCTAACTACAATGGAAACAGGAATGACTAGAGAGTTGTCCATGTAAGTACCAGGTCTCTTATTACTACAGCTGTCTGAATAGGAGTCTTACTTATCAAATATGAAGTGTAAGCAACCTTTTTTACCAAACATTACTATGCTCCACTTTTGGCATTTAGCTTGAGGCCATTTTTGTGACATACATTTTGTGCATATTATATTCCTGCCCATGCTTGAGTTTAGTATCAGTGGATGAGCAAACAACAGTGTACAGCTTGCAGGCATCCACATGCATGGTCAACCAGATTTCTAGGACACTGACCTTGATGTCTGCAAAATACATGCAAACCACGAGAGGGCCCAGCACTAATCACTGTGGTAGCACACTGGTTAATTTTACATTCAGCGGGGCACCAGCAATGGTCAGAACCTGGAATCAGTTGGATAGTCAATTTGTTATTCAGACAGCACAGATTTGCATTAACTTCGCCCAAGTTTTCAACATTGCCAGTATTAGGGAACAGTGTCAAATGCCTTGGCCAGGTCAAGATAGGCACTGAGTGACCACTGTCCACAGCCTCTGTAATTTTTGTAACAAAGCTTACTAGGTTCAGGAGACAGGAACTACCCTTCACAGAACTTGACTGAATGAGCTAAGCTATGTCTACAGAAAGTTGGGCTATGATACATTCCATGGCTTTGAAGATGAGGTTGGTGTGGGTGATGGGCCTGGGATTCTTGGGTCTTTAATGGAGCTACCTCTGTCTAGGAGATTCACAGTGGCTGTTTTCCAGGCTGACTGAACATTTTAAAAGTAGAGGTTATTTACTCCATACTTAACACTAAAGAATGCAGACAGACATTTTCTGGTCCCATGGGAAGTATCATTTTTAGCCCTGACAGGAATTCTATGACTTGTTACAAGATTATTTTAGAGATACTAAATTTTCATGTCTGTTTCTCAAAATTTGGCACCCAGAGCAAAATCAGAAAAATTGCCCTCCCCAACTTAACATATGTCAATAAAATGAATAAAATCATACTAATGAAGAAAAGTACAAAATCCTGAGGCAAAATCAGCAATGATCTTGATGGACAGAGGTATATTTGACAGTGACTTTAAATGACTGTACCATAGTTGTATGCTAATACCAAAATAGTTTCCTTTGGTCAAAAGACAGTTAGAAATCAGCAGAAATTCTGAATTTTCACTTACAACACATTTTTTTTAACGGTTTACTTGTACCCATATAGACTGCATGAACACTCTCATAAAACCAAATTGATTCAATACTGGTCTTGTAGATTATCACATGCATTCTATATGCACACATGCAATTTAGAGTGCCACCAATTCACTGATTAGCATGTATTTTATATAGAGGAAGCCAAAGACCCCCAAGCTAGACCCTACTCAGAGAAAAGTCATGCAAACTCCAAACAAAACACATCTTAGTCATAAAATGAACCAGGGACCCAATGTCAGACTAAAACAGAACATGCAAATAACCACTGATTGATATAAACAGGGTGTGAGAAGCCACAAAGTCTGAAGGAGGACAAACTGCTGGAACCAGGATAATATCTGCCAAAGATACTAACAAGGTCAGTGAAAATTCTAGATGTCCCCAGCAAAGAAGTATAGATGATCTTCAAAGGAAGGGAAAAGTCCTCTAAGAATGGACAGTTGCTAACAGCAGTCCATTCTACAGGTCTGGACTAAGGATGGCACCAGGCAATCATAGATCGACAGTGACATTAATGAAAGGCCACAGCTAAGATAGAAGTGACACTGGGGAAAAAGCAGTAGTTGGTGGTCATATTAAAGGAGGCAGAAGAGATGAGCATGTTTAGCGGAGTACATCCAGGATGAATTTAAGGTCCTACTTTTGTTCAACACTTTTGAGGCAAACATCAGTAAAGTAAAGCAAAGGGACATGGTCAACATCTTTAAGATATTAAAACCAAAGCTACAGTGCAAATTAAAGGGGGCAGCCGAAGGAAGGACATCAGGAGGGCAGTGGGAGGTGCGTGGCCAAGATGGTGAGCAGTTGACAGCACTGTTTTTTAGCTCCACTTCATTTTAACATTTCTGAAAGGATTTTTTATTTTTTACTAAAAAACTCCAATATGTTTCAAAACTTGATGGATTTGTAGTAGAACATATGCTGAAAGATTTGCTACAAAAAAAAAAAAAAAAAAACTTTGAAATTCTCTTAACTGATAAAACTAGAAACAACTAATTGTCTCAGAATGAGCCACTCTAAGCCCAGTGTACAGAATAGTACTATGAAAAGACATACAGGCTATACTAAGTAACACCAATGAGTTGTAAAGACAGATAAATTAAAAAGCAAAATGGACAATTTTAAAGTGTAATGTAAAAAAAACAAGTTGAAGTGCCGAGTGAATCTCAAACAATAATCATCACAAATCAAGCACAGAGGAGGCAATGTCTGATTCTGACAGAAGATTATTGGAAAATGAGAACACTGAATTTCTTCTGAAACAAAACATCTAATTTCGGGAAAAAATAGAAGACTTAGAGAACAGATCTAGAAGGAATAACATCAGGATTTACGGGATTCCTGAAAAAGAAGAGGGAGACAGTACGATAAATTCCTTAATGCCTGGCTGCCTAAACCACTGAACCTGCCTGAAACATTTTCCTTTGCATCAAAAGGGAACAGAGCTCACTTTCTAACTCATCTTTAAAAAAAACACCTTTACGAAGGTCAGTGATCATAAGATTTTTTGCTCAAGTTGAGATGAGGATTTAGTCTTAAAAGTTGCATAGACTAATTATCCAGTTAAAATGAAAGAAAATATAAGACTGGACAATGACTATTCAAACATTAGTGATGTCAGAGAAAAGCATGCATGCTGCTTGTTAAAAGCTTAAAGTAAAACAATATTAAAGCACAAACCTTGTTTCTAGCAAAAGTATTCACCTTCCAGAACGAAAGATTAACACCATGGAAGATGCAATGGACTTTATAAAGAAAAATAAAATACTAGAAAAACAGAAGAAATGGACTGTGATCTATCAACTTCTTTGAAGAGAAATGCAACATGAGATGATTGGTTAATAAAAGACAAAAACAGTAAAAAAAACTGAAGGACAAATGAAAATCAATGTATTTCATGTTCATCAATTCCTTTTAATTTAAAGATGTTTGAATACTTATGAACAGATGCAGAATATTATTTTTCACAAGGTAAATGATTTATTTCCTTCTTTTCATACTACAAATGGTTACTAGTTCCCGTTTTAAAATGTTAGAGTTTGATTCTTTTAGCTATATATGAAATTAAAGCCACTTATTTTCATTTAGAATTTAAAAGGAACTATTCATTTTATTAAAAGTTCATTATTATGATGAAACTTATGTTAGGTGGCACACTTCCTGATATGATGGCATAGTTGAGTAACATACTATTAAATATAATACAAAATGCAACAAATGACACTAAAGAGGCATGTTGAGTTGCATTCTGGGTTCTTAAAATGGTCCAGTAGTGAGCTACTGACAGTACACTTGACATGCAATAGCACTCAGGAAAAAACATGCTCTGTTATAAACAAAGTATAAAAAATATAGCTGTTTACATATATAAAAGCTACTTTGGAATTATATCAAATAATAAGAGTAACATTCATACATTTACAAGTTAAACCTGGATCACATGGCTCCCTATTAGAACACTGAAGAAGCATTCTTTTGAATGCGTCTTGGTCGAACTCAAAAGGCTGAAATGGCAAAATATCGAAGTGGCTTTTAAGCGAATTCTTTCCCTGGGAAAGAATATGCTTGGTCACTTTGTTACTTTTCCATTTTCGGCACTGTAGTGCGGTCTCGGAGTTGGTATATTTAAGTAGGGCAGCCCCCCCACTTAATGTAAAAGTGTTTTATTTACTTATTTATTTTTTTGTTGGCTCTGACAGTTCGAAATTGTAAGCTTTCGCTTACATAGGGTCTATTCACCACCATTCGCTTTCTTTAAGAGTTCGGTGATCTAGTATAGACCCGATCACACAACGGTCATTCTTTTAATGCAAGTTTATATGCCATGTCTGCTGTAAAAATTGACAGTCTAGTTTATATTAAGCATCTCATACAAATAGTACTGAATTATCAAATGCTACTTCTTTGAGTGCAATGGCTTTTTTAGTGGTTGGGATACTTTGAGATGTTTTTGTTGTTTTTTTGGTGGCTTGGAGAGGTTTGAGGGATTGATGTGTAGTGCGGAGGTGGCTTGGATTCACTTGCGAGCATTTTTAAGTGAATTGTAACTGAAGGACTGCTCATTTTCAAGCCCTTATCATGAAAACCAGCATGAAACAACTTAAGAGTCATGAGCACTTTTGTGATACTATGAGAGTTCTGAAAATTCTAAGAACTGTCCAGGTTGCTTCTTCCTATCTAAAAGTAAATCATCATAATATTTTTTATCATATACTAACATGTCAACGAATACACATTAGATAATAAGCAAAAGACAGTAAATTGCATTCTAAACCACTGCCAGTTATTACATAGTTCTGACATGCAAAAGCACCGCCAGTTATTACATAGTTCTGACATGCAAAAGCACCGCCAGTTATTACATAGTTCTGACATGCAAAAGCACCCAGGAAAGTCATGCTATGTTACAAAGAATAAAAAATACAGCTTCTTACATATATAAAAGTTACTATTGGAATGTTATCAAATAATTAGAGTAACATTCACACTTTTACAAGTTAACCTTGAATCACACAACTATCATTCTTTTAATGCAAGTTTATATGCTATACCTCCTTTAAAAAATGACAGTCTGCTTTATATTAAATATCTCATACAATGATCATTAAATGTTATTTCTTTAAATACAATAGCTTTTGTAGAGGTCAACATACTCTGAAATGTTTTTTAGTGGTTTGGAAGGTTTTGAGGGATTGATGTAAAAGGCTTAAATTCACTCATAGATGTTTTTGTATGGGTTGTAGCCGATAAACTGTTCATTTGCAAGCCCTTGTCAAGAGGAACAGCTTGAAGTAGCTTAATTAGAGTCATGAACACTTTTATGATGCTGTGGGTGTTATGAAAAGTCTAAGAACAGTCCAGGTTACTTCTTCCTGTTTAAAAGTAAATAATCATAATATTTTGAATCATATGCTAACATGTCAACGAATACACATTAGACAATAAGCAAAACACAGAGAATTGCATTCTAAACCACTGTCAGTTATTAAACAGTTCTGAATGCTTGCAGTATACCAAAAGGATAGTTTATATACTAGCCTATAGAATGATATTTCTGATAAAAAAGGACTGTGTTTCTCTGTTATAGTCTTTTTAATAACAAAACTTAATATTTCAGAATAATTTATTATGGGAAGTTTCAGTATTAAAAGGGAAGATTTTCAGTTGTTTGTTCAGATACTATTAGGCATAACATTTAAGGAAAAAATAGAACTGATTCTAACAGTAGTACTAGATTAAAGAGTAAAATTAAAAAATGTTTATAGTCAATTTGATAGAATAAATAGGCTTACTGACGAAGATGATTATTGTTTAGAAGAATGTTAAGTTTTGAAAAATAAATTTTTGATTGGAGGTTATCCCATTAAGGTCATAGATGAAGCTATGACCAAGACTTTAGTTGTTAGAGAAGGGGGATTCCTTATGACATGAATGTTGATGAGCCGGATTCAGATTAGAGAGTATCAGATATACAAGGGTAAACATAAATGTTCTATTATATGAAACACTACACTATGATTATAGCTAAAATATAAAACCTAGGAATACAGTAACAGTACAAGGCATAGTATACAAACAGAAAAAGAAAAAGATCAGAATAAGTAAGTGTGTGTGAGAGACTGCCAGCCCCAGCTAGCTAGAATTTTGTAAATAACTCTGTCATTTGTGATTATTAATATGATACATAGGCTTGTCTGACAAATGTAAGAGAACTAAATGTTATGTGTGTATTAAACTGCTGGTGCAGAAGTGTGTGTTAAACTGTATGTTATGCACTGAGCTTCAAGAATGTAACCACAGTGCACCTTGCTGTAAAAGAGCAGAAATATGTGTAAACTATCAAATGTATGTTTTCCTGGTAGAAGTTGGAACATATAGAGTTAACTTGCAAAACTCTAAGAAAATAAGATGAAGTTGTTTACAACTGTGTTATAATGTTAATGCAAAGAAACGGGATGTCTAGAGCTAGGATGTTTTCCTATTGTTTAGAAACAGAAATAATTACAGGTTTCAAAGGTAAAAGTATTTAACTGTTTTACGATTTACAGTTCCAGACAAAGTTCTGAGAGATTTCTGACACAGAGGTGATACATTTTAAGTTTCTATTAGCCTGGGAACTGAGGGCAGAGGTTACAAAAATGATGTAATCTGAGATAACCCAGATAGCAATTTAAGAACTATCTCAGAGAGAAAGTCTGTCCATTTTGTATTTGTCTTTGGATCTGACAACATCCTCTCAACAGCACGTCTTGCTCTAAGTAAGTCATTTAGGGCATAGAATCTCTCAGATATAGATAGGAATTCAGTAAATATAAGTTTAGATGTTATCTGCATTTATTTGACACTGTCCTGCAATGTTGTTTTGAAATATTTCCTGTGATTCTAAACTCTATTATCACTGTGTTGAGTTATTGAGTATTGTCTTGTGCTTTTATTATTTATTATTAAATATATTTAAACCTTTTAATTGTGGCTGGTTTGTTTAGAGATATTTAAGCTCTGAAAGTACTTGCATATGTATTTGGTGACACGGTGTAGGCCACTGCTGAATAGCCTTAAATGTTTGGTCACACTTTCCATTTCGATAACAGTAACATTACACAGTAGAATTGGTCATCCTTTGGGAAGGGTCTTATAGTAGCTGATAAAAGAGTGGTTGGTGGCAGCTGGTACTACCTTAAAGTCTGGGCAGAAGGGGGTATAGCTAGTAAACCTGTGTCAGCCTTCCCCAGGAGTGTTTGTGCATTTGTATATAAATCAAATCTCAAAGCATGTGTGTGTGTGTGTGTGTGTGTGTGTGTGTGTGTGTGTGTGTGTGTGTGTGTTGGCTACTTGGGCAAAGACATGAAGCACTGGTTGGACAGAGAGGATGCTGGAGGTTTTAGCTTGACCACTTGGCTGAGATCTTAACCTTATAGCTGTGCCAGTGGGGAGTCTTATTGGGGATCTGGAGAGAGAGGGAGAAACCAACCCTAGACTGGCTGTGATCTCTGTGTGCTCCTAAGGGAAACTGTACTTTTGTGTATGTACTTGTCATCCTCTCAATGTGCACATCCCTCACTGGTGCTAGTGGTGAGGATTGAGGCTCCTTGATAACTGGGCCAGTGCAGGGGCATCAGAATGTGTATAGTTAAAGAATATAAATTCATCTACAAGGGTAGGAGGCTGGCACAGTGGTTAAGGTGCTCACCTTATAGGCACCAAGTTCAGGGTTTGATTCTCACATCAGGTAATTAGCTGGGCTTGGTCTAACCCAGAAGAACAGTTATCCCGGAACTAATTTATGAACTTATGATCCTATGAACAACTTTACACATAGTACATAAAATATTAAAATATAAAATTATCTGACCTATAACTTAATAAATATGAAAATAATGACCGACTTCCTCCCTATAGTAGACCAGGGAGATTAATGTGAGGTACAGAGAAAGATGACTGTAGAGATATTTAGTTTGGCCAAGTTATAATAAAGATTCTGAACACTTGCTTAACTTTTCTTATCCAAAACAACTCACTGGCAGGCGTTTTTAAGATGATACACAATTAAAAGTATGAGGGGAACCTATCAGTTCCACGAAAGAACACTTACCCGAAGATGAGATCACCGAGACCACATCACCGACAGAGCAGATCTCTGACAATGGTAAGTATAAGTAGTGCAGAACAGGATGTATTCCCGTTTCCACAATGTGATGCGATCTCAGAGTTGGTATATTTATGTAGGGGGGGTGTAGTGGGCGGAGGGGGGCTTTCCCCCTGCTATATATATATGTTTCTTGTTTTTTTAATTTATTGCAGAAACGGGAATACATTCCATTCCGCAGTAGTTATACTTACCTTTGTCGGTGATGTGTTGTGTCGGCGATGTGGTCTTAGTGATTTGGTCTTCGTGTAAGTGTTCCATCATGGATCTGATATGGATCCAAGTATGAGACACATTAATATGAGTCAGATACATGAGCTAAGCATTGTTATTCTAATGGAGAGTTTGAGAGGTAATTTGTTCATCTTTTTTAAATAAACTAGGAATACATTACTTCACGGTACAATGTTTTAGGGTTATATAATTAGGTAATTTTTTATTTGTTTCAAAAGTTTTGTCCATAGATGAAGATTTCTGTACATAAATGTGATTTCATTATACCTGTGTTTTTTTTCCTTTCTTATATAAATGTCTGATTTTAAATGCATATATAGTAATATTAATGGATTGAATAATCCAGTAAAGGGGGGGGGGGTCTGTTCAAATATTTGCAATTACATAAAGCTAAAATATTATTTCTGAAGGAAACACATTTACTTAAGATGTATATAAACTTTCATTAAATAACTATTTGGTTTTAGTAGGTTCTGCCTTCCAAGCTAAAAGAAGAAGCACCGTCATTTTATGGAAGAACTCACCAATAATGCCTGAAGTAAAAGATACCTATGTTTTTTAAAAAGGTATTTTAAGCATTGTTATAACAGAGTGAAACAGAAAACTATATACATTGGTGAAGTCTTACTGGATTCCAGGGTTTGCAGCTAAAGATGCAAACAATTACTTGTACACTACAATCTATTACATAAAGGAAGAAGTCACAATGCCTGGTGATTTTAATCTGCATTTTATCAGACAAAGATTCCACTGATTATAGAAAGCTGACAATCATATGTTCAGCCAAATACTTAATGGATTTTGAAATCCCATGAATTTAAAGGATATATATAAGCTAAAGAAAACTAACTCACTTCAATTTACTCATTATTTATATAGATATGGAACACTAGCAAATATTAATAACATTTTTGTCTCAAACAAAACGTTATCACATATCAGAGAAGTTTCAATAGTTTCATGTCCATTATCGGACCATAATGTTATAATCTTTATTGTTATTTTAAAAAATTGACAATTTAATACAGCACTGGAGATTACTGGAGTACATTATTAAAAGGAGTCAAGGATTGGTAAGTTAATGAGATCAAAAACTTCCTAAAAATAAACATGAATTGTGAAGTATCTGACATTGCCCTGTGGGATTCACTACAGGCTTACTTAAATGGAAGAGTTAGAAGCTGGTAAATTAGTAAAACAAGAGAATGGGACAAAGGCTTAAATACACTACAAGCCAAAATACACACACTAAAGATAAAACTAAATCCAAATGACTAGCAGTCAGTCTAAACTTAAAAACTTAAATACAAAATAAGTTGAAATTCCAAATCAAAGTTTCAATAAGCCTGGAAAAACTTAAACTTCAGGCATATTCAGTAAACCCTTTATGCTTGCATAAACTTGTACTAATTTTAAAGAAAATGAATAAACCATATCAAAGAAATTATAACATATATAAATAATAAAAAGAAAGAACAGATATTAAAGGTATTCTTGAGGGCTTCAAAATATTTTTATGAAAATATAAATACAAACAACCTAAATAATGATGATATAGTTGAAACTTTTCTAAGGGAAATTATAAATAATATATCAAGTGAACAAATAAAAAAAATGCTAGACCACTCATTAACAGAAATAAAAGCTCAAATATAAAAAAGTTAAAAAAATAAGGTGCCGGGCTTAGATGGTCTTATACGAGAACTATATAAAATACTACCAGATGATGCAGTTGAAATATTAGATAAGATCTATAGGGAAATAAAAACTGCTTAAGTTCCGCCATCATGGAAATATTCCCTTGTATCACCTACTTTAAAACAATATAAGGCTCTTACAAAGTGTTCATCACACAGACCCATTCTACTCAAATGTGCACTAGATGTTGTTCATGTCCATTTTAGATAACAGAATTAACCTACTTATACCTAAACTAATTAACAATGATCAAACTGTGTTTATTTTAAATAGACAAATACAGGGTAATATAATAAGAATGCATATGTTAACAGCCTATGCAAATAAAAATAAAAAATAACTTTCTATCATTAGTCTCGATTTAGAAAAAGCTTTTGACTCAGTTAATTGGTCGTGCCCGTTTAAAACACAAAGTATATAACTTCTCACCTGAGCTAATTGCATTAATGTTTAAGTCATAGAATAACTCTTATGCTTATGTTAAAATAGGTTATTTTCTTTTTAATTCATTTACATTACAAAAACGCTGTCAGTTCATCACCTTTACTTTTTGCATTAGCTATAGAACCCTTTGCTAATTGTATTAGACCAAGACATTAATGGTATTAAAATAAAAGATTCTGAACTAAAGATTCAACTCTTTGCTGATGATATTTTACTAACAATAGGAAATATAGAAAATTCATTTGAACATATAATTAGTTCTAGGAGTCAGTTTGAAGAAATCTCAAACTTATGATTTAATCATAATTAAACAAGTACGTTATTAATTAGTAAAAAATAAAAATCCAAACTACTAAATATTTTAAGTTCAACTGGAATAGCAATCAAATGAAATACCTTGGTATAACCATATAGCATGAAAGGATGATTAATGCTTATTAAGATGGTAATTCTCCCTAAAATATTGTTTATTTTACAATCGTTAGTGCTATCTCCACCAAAAGAATTGATGAAGATAAATAATTACTTAGATGTTTTGGCAATCTAATAAACCAAGAGTTTCCTTTTATTAGCACAGAAAAAGTTGGGATAAGGGTGGAATAGGATTCCCTGATATTCAATTGTATAATACTTCAACAATTGTAAAAGTTATAGCATTGTGGACAAATTCATCTTATGATTTAAAATGGAAACAAATACATCAAGAAATATTATTAGTAAATGTATAGATCATAACCTCAAACAAATAGCCCCTAGTAGTTCTATCTGGTTATTAAAATATTTTTGCACAAATGGAATTATATCCTCTTCTCAAATTCCGTACTTAAATAACATTGTTTCCTCTATCCAAAAGTTCACATATTCTAATCATTGTATCAAAGACTTAATATTTTCTATGTTCCCAATTGCATACACAAATGACTGCTTAGAAACTCATAACTTCATCAAAATGCTAGTATTGAAACAGCAAATTAACTTAATTTATTGGCATCAACTGTTAAATGGGAAAGGTATACACTGTTAAAAATTTAAGGTCCAAATACAATCATGTTTCTGAGAACTGGTTAATTTTGTAAATATTTACAGACTTTGAGAAGACAAAGATAAATATGATATTTAAACTAGATAAGAACATTTTCCCCAAATTATTGGAATATCAATAATAATGCAATGAAAAATAAATCATATTTGTCACAAATGTATACAATTCTTAAGTTAGACTTCACATATTTGACAATTTCTATTGGCACTATTCCTCAAAAATTATTCTCTGAAAATATTAAAACCACATCATTATATTGGAAAACGTTTGCTTGTATATTCTTATACATAGCTTTTGTCACTGCTAACAAAATTACAATTACGTATAAATCAAATAGAAGTAAATGCTGGAGATGCGACACTGAAACAGCAGCTGACTGGATACATGATATATGAATGTGAAGTCATCTCCCCCCTTTGGAAAGAATTTAATAACTTCATTCCATCTCTATGGTCAGATAGACACAATATTTCTAAATTGTTAGTTTTATTTAATGCTCCGATTCCTGAGAAGTAATTACTAAAAATTGGAAAAGCAAAGTTACCCGCTCTTGTGTTACATTTATTAGTATGGCAAAATTGTTTTCAGTAGTGAATTGCATACTACAAAGATGAGAACTTTTAATATTGCACATTCATATAAATCTTGGTTTAAACATAAGACTTGCTTGAAAAATAATAATTGTTGAAATGTATAACTTTGATGTACTGATCAGCTGTGGACCTATGAAATAGTTATTTGTTTGTTCTATAATTGATTAATCTATTGTTTAAAAACCAAATAAAAAATAAAAAAAAAGACAGTGGTATGTTGAAAACTATGGTAGAGAAGGTTCAGGGAAAACACCACAGAAACAGCTGTGCTACTGCATCAGCTCCATAGAATAAGTTATTATAGACCATAAACAGCAGAAAATGAGGGATAATTACAACTACAGCTCTGAACCACTAATTCTACTGAGATAATATGGTCACCTATGAGATCAGGATGTTGCTGCATTCAAAGTGGAACAAACATGGACAACATACAAATATTGGTATTACTATAAAAATTACTAGTAAAGCCACATGTGGATGATTTGAGATAGTTTGCAGACAACAAAGGACAAGGATACTGGATTAGTCAAGATGCTGCAAAGAAATGTACCATGAGGATCAAAAAGAAGGATGGGAAAGCATATGATGACAGAATGGAAAAGCTAGACATTTTCAAACAGAGTTAAGACAGAATTTGATCCGGAGTATATGGATTTCAGGCTTTACTGACTGCTGAAAGAAAACTATGAGGGGCTATCAAAAGAAAGCAAAACGGGAACGGGCATAATATGAAAACATGAAAAAATCTTTTTTTATTCTGGACAAGATGAAATACTTCTTCATGGAAATAGTAATGGGCTTTCCAAACAGGCTTATGCAATGGGGGGTGGTCACCCCAATCATGGAGGAATTCAAATAGTGGCAGGAGCTTCAGGTGGAGGGAGATGATTGTTGTGGATGACTTGGCCCCACCCTTGGGTTGACTGGACATACAGTCTTTATATTTCTATGTAAATTAAAGTGAAAGCTAGAAAAATCAAGAAAAAAGGACACAGGAGCACTCATGAAGACAAATGTAGGTATGACTGTGTGGAATGCATTTAACCAAAAGAAGAAAATTACTACTATACATTTTACAATAATCCCCCATATTTATGAATATCATAGTTGCCAGTAAGTGCAAAAAGGTGGAGGCCAATTTAAGGGACCATATCCTGTAAAGAAAACAGAGCCAACACTTAAAAGGATCTGGTCCAACTTGCTATCGGCAAGTGGAGTCAAAAGGATTACCAGTTGAATCAACAAGAAAGAATTTTGTTCTTCAAGTTTACAAATAGTGGTACCAAACAATAAAGGGCCTGGATCTATTTACCTCAAAGAAAGAAAGAAAAATTAATAACATAGTGTTAGCACATACTACGAGTACCTACTCCATAGTTATAGCTATTTGTTCACCTAAAATTCTTTTAGCTTACTGTTGTTGTGTAGACGTTATACATACTTGCTTGCAGGTAAACAAGCAGAAGAAATGTATTGTCCATAAATGAGCTACTTACTACAAATACGAAAACAAACACATATGTGCTCCTTGCACCAATATGCATATTTACTTGCTATTCTTAATTCTAATTCATCTATCATACATGACGAACAAAGAAAGCTTGACACTAATTGTTGCGTATGTGAATTTCTTCAATGTTAGTCAATTACTACTGAAATATACACCTGTTTTCTTTATTCCCGTAGTACCTGTTCTGGTAACTCAAGTACTACTTTGTGTGAAGTGAGTTTGTATCATAGACTCTACTAAATCTTGTAAGTTTGGAGTTTTTCTCAGCAGACTTCCACTATAAATAGTATCTGCTCACTTACATCCCTAACCTAACAAAAAAAAAGTTAATAAATTAGACTCGCACCAAAACTGAATGAAAAAATAGTAATTAGATGCTGTCTATGATGATGATGTGGTACCCAGGCAGACTGCTTGCGTGTGTATGTGGGGGGGGGGGGGGGCAGGGGAGGGGAGACAAGGAAAGCTGAATATTTGCCCAGATTTTCAGTCAAATTATCTGATCTCTAGAAGGTCTTCAGTCTGCTGTCAGGCATACATACTGCTTCACAGAAATGGAGGATTCCAAGAAGCCTATCAGGCACTGGGTGGTGTAAAGTACAGTTTTGTACCTACCATAAATGTAGATGTCTGATAGACATGCAACTGCAGTCATAACATGTGGGTTGTCCTGCCTCAGGCAGCCCTCGGTCAGCCGGATTCCAAAGTCTGGGTCCGACGTCGGCTGATGCCGCATTTCTCTCTGACGTCAGAGCGGCTGGAGTATATAAGCATCAGCCGATGCCATTTTCTTCAGTGTTTCTTGCCCCAGATGCCAGGTGCCCTCCAAGGAAGGCTGTAATCAAATTTGTAGACAAAAACAGGATTCCAGACAAATAAATGAGCAATAAAACAAATACACCATAACAGATATCCCCAGCTAAGTGTAACAGGGATAGGAGTGGACCCTAGGCATAGAGGGGTAAGGAGGGAGGGAAAATCCGACTGCAGTTGCATGTCTATCGGACATCTACATTTATGGTAGGTACAAAACTGTACTATGTCCTTCAAGAATGCAACTGCAGTCATAACGTGGGTAGAATACCATAGCTTAGCTGGGGGAGGAGGTATGCTCTAGGAAAAAGATGGTGTGGCAATCAAACCCTGCAGGACTGCCGAAGCAAAGCCTGCTCTGGATCTGGAGTATAGAGGGAGATTGTAGTGTTTGGAGAATGCATGCACGGAGCTCCATGTAGCAGCTTCTAGAATGTCCTTAGTAGGCACCCCTCTTAAGAATGCTGTAGAGGTGGCTGTAGCTCTGGTGGAATGTGGTCTGACATTAGCTGGAACAGTCTTTCCATGAAAGGAATAACAGAATCTGATGCAATGTCCAATCCATTTAGAAATAGTCTGTTTGGAAATTGCTTTTCCTTGGACTGCAGGGGCGTAAGCTACAAAAAGTTGTTCAGACTTCCTACTGGCCTTAATTCTGTGCAGGTAGTATCGAAGTTGTCTGTGAATGTCCAAGGTATGCAACAGTCTTTCCCCCTTGTTCTCAGGATTGGGGAAGAAAGCAGGCAGATGAATGGCTTGATTTAAAGAAACCCTAGATACCACCTTTGGCATAAAAGTAGGGTTGGTCCTTAATGAAACCCTGTCTCTGTGAAAAATTATGAACGGTGGTATTGCCATTAGGGCCTGTAATTCCGAAACCCTTCTTGCTGAGGTAATTGCCAACAGGAAAGCTGTCTTCCATGAGAGAAATTGCAAGTCAACTGAAGCTGCTGGCTCAAATGGAGGTAGAGTCAGTTTTTCTAGGACAAAATTGAGGTCCCAGGCTGGCACTGGGGCCTTTCTTGGTGGCTTAATGTTCTTGATTCCCCTGAGGAATTGCCGTAGCAAAGGGTGTGAAAAAACAGGAGGATCAGTGTTGTATCTAGCTGAAATAGCTGATGCATATATCTTTATGGAAGAATATGAGAGGCCGTTCTTTAGCATATCTGCCAAATATTCCAAGATGAGTGGGATGTTCAAGAATGATGCATCATGTCCCTTGCTGGTATTCCAATTGCTGAATCTTTTCCACTTTGCTAAGTAAACCTTTCTGGTGGATGGTCTTTGAGCCTCTGTTAGTATCTGCTGAACTTCCTTGGAGAGAGATAGGTTGAGGTTATTTATGGGATCTCCCAGGCTGTTAGCTGCAGTGTCTGAAGTTTTGGATGCACTGTTTCAAAATTGTGCTGAGTCAAAAGTAGAGGCCATTGGGGAAGGGCCCACCTCCTGGTGTGACATATGCTCCGTAGTAGTGGGTACCAGTGTTGTCTTGGCCAGTCCGGAGCTATTATGATTCCCTTAGGTCTCTCTGCTTTGATCTTTAGTAATACTGAGGTCATCAGTGGCAGAGGTGGGAATGCATAGATTGTTAGGAAGTTCCAGTTGAATGAGAGAGCATCTATTTTCCAAGCTTTTGGATGGTATGTCTTTGTGCAGAACTTTGGTAGAAGATGGTTGAGGTGAGAGGCAAATAGGTCCACTTCTGGCCTGCCCTATGTCAAAGTGAGTTGTGTGAAGACCTTCGGATGTAACCTCCACTCGTGTGGATCTGTGAAATTCCTGCTTAGGCTGTCCGCCAACACATTGTCTTTGCCTGGAACAAACTGGGATTGTAACTGGATGTTTAGGCTCAGTGATTTTTCCCAAAGATGCATTGTCAGTCTGCAAAGGGGGTAAGAGTGGGTGCCCCCTTGCTTGTTTATGTACCACATCACAGTGGTGTTGTCTGTCCGTATCAGTAAATGGCCTTGCTGAAGTTGGTGCTGAAAAGCCTCGATGGCATGCATTACTGCCAGCATTTCCTTTTGATTTATATGCAGATGTGTTTCCTTTGGAGACCATTGTCCTTGTATACACCTGCCTTCCATGTGCGCCCCCCATCCAAGGTCTGAGGCATCTGTGGTCATGGTCTGTGTTATCTGTGGCTTTTTGAATGACATACCTGTGTTTGCCTGGCTCACCGAGGCCCACTATAGGAATTCCTTTTGTAGGCATGGAATGAGCGGAATGATTGTCTCCAAGTTGTTGCTGTGTTGAGACCAAATGCTTTTTAGGTACCACTGAAGCTTTCTCATGTGTAGCCTTGCTAATGGAACCAGGAGAATGCAGGATGCCATGTAACCCAGGGCCTGTAGGAATCTCCTTGCAGTCATCTGGGTGAGTTTTGCTAAACCTTTGAAGTAATGAGTTAACTTCTCTTGCTTGTCTTCTGTCAGGTAAGCCATTTGAGAGGCTGTGTCTAGTTTGGCTCCTAAGAAGATTATTTGCTGGGATGGCTGCAGTCTTGACTTTTGGAAGTTGACTGTGTATCCCAGAGCTTGAAGTAATCGTATGACATAGTCCAAGTTTTTTGTCAACATCAATTTGTCGTCCGCTTGTATGAGGCAGTCGTCCAGGTACGGGTAAATTTGTATCCCCTGGAG
Organism: Protopterus annectens; assembly: GCF_019279795.1. Classification (NCBI taxonomy): domain Eukaryota; kingdom Metazoa; phylum Chordata; order Ceratodontiformes; family Protopteridae; genus Protopterus; species Protopterus annectens. The sequence continues at coordinate 685,494,052 of NC_056750.1, forward strand.
CCTGCAATGTGCAATTACTGAAGCCAGGCATTTTGTGAATACTCTGGGCACAGTAGATAAGCCAAATGGCAATGCTGAGAATTGATAATGCTCTAGCCCTGCAAGAAATCTGAGGTATCTTCTGCAGCTGTGTCTGATAGGGACATGCAGGTATGCCTCCTTGAGGTCCAGAGTAATCAGCCAAGACCCCTTGCCCAGCATGGGAAGGAGTTGCTGTAGAGTCAGCATTTTGAACTTTGGTACTATGAGAAAGGTGTTTAATGCGGACAAGTCCAGTATTGGTCTCCATTGAGATTCTTTTCTTGGAACAAGGAAGAGTCTTGAGTAAAATCCTTGGTCTTGTTCTTGTTGTGGAACTCTTTCTATTGCTTTCATCTGAGTCAGCAGAGTGATTTGTTTGATAGCCTATGCCCTCTGGTTTTGTGGTAGGTTTGGCATGCCTTGTTTTCTTGGCAAGGTATGAAAATGGAACCTGTACCCTCGGTCTACAATGTCCAAAATCCATTTGTCCTTTGTCAGTCTGTGCCAATTTTCTGCAAATAGAGATAATTTCCCGCCCAAGGGAGCTTTTATTTGTTCCCTGGTAGGCTGAAGTAGAGGAAAGTCATTGAGATTGTGGCTGTGGGGCAGGTGAAACCCCTGCGTCACTTCTTTGGTTTCCTGGCTGCCATTGTCTTCCCCTGTAAGGGCCTCTGTATTGGCCTCTTCCTCGGCCACGTCTGTTTTTACCCCTTTGAAACTTTTCTGGATTAGGAAAGGACCAGTTTTTTGAAGGCCAATTCCTACTGAATCTGGGGGGGTTGAACCTGGAGGAAATCTTTCACCGTCTGAACTGATTTTGCTTTTTCTTCGATGGTCTTTAACACATCCTTAGCATTAGCACCAAAAAGCTTGTTCTTTTCCAAAGGTGCACCCAGAAGTTTTGCCTTTACATGATCTGGTAGAGGTTGATCTTTTAACCATGCATGTCTACGAATGACTGCCCGTCATAGCTGCCCTACATGAAGCTTCCAGTGCATCATATCCACACTGCAGGAAGTGATTGCTTACTTGCTGAGTATTATGTACAGCTTCCTGCAAAGCCTTCCTGTCTAAAGGATCAGGAGTGGCCAATGTTTTCTGTAAATCTTCTAACAGAAAATCCTGATATTGTAACATATGAAAAAGGCAATTCAAAGCTCTCATAGATAAGGTAGTGGATGTGTAAACCTTTTTGCCCCATCTCTCTAATGACCTAGCTTCCCTGTTGGAGGGCAATGGATTTTAGAGGTGGAAGCTGAAACTCCTTTAGGCCCCTGTGAAATAGTTTCCAAATCAGCAGTATGGGCCCTGAATAAATGGGAATGAGTTTCTGGGACCCTGTAATACCTATCTGGCTTGGCTGGAGCAGGAGGAAGAGAATCAGGGGTAGCACTAGAGTCAGAATATAAATCATCCAAAACATCAAGTACAGGAGGAATAGCTAAGGGCCTGTGCTGTGGCTTCTTAAGGAAAGTCCTAAGGCGTTTTCTGGAATCAGAATATTCCTGCCCTTGCCACTTGAAATGTTCCCTCATGGTATGCAGAACTTCCCCAAAAGAAATATCCTCAGGAGGGGAGGCCGAGGGGATGGAATCATCTGCATCCGAGTCCTCATAGGTCTGGAAGAGCTCTTCCTGGCTATCAGAGTGGACAGAGCCCTCAGAATCTTCATCTGAAGGAATGGGTTCAGAGGATTCAATCCGGGGCCTTTTATCAGAAGGAGGCTGGGATCCCCGCTCAGGATGGGCCTGTGAACCTCTAATCATAGAAATTAAGTCAGCAGCCATGGACATAATTTGTGTCTCTGGAGTATGCTGAGGTAAGGTTTTAGTAGTAAGATGCTTTGTTTTGCTGGCTGCCTTAGCCCTAGTGTAGGCCTTAATAGACATGGCCATTGGAGGCTTGGCAGCTCCACGTGCAGGAGTGACCTTGTCTACAGCAATGATCTCGGGCATTTCCTCGGTTTCGGTATCCGGAGGAAAATCGATAACTGGCGTCGGAGTGATGTCCGGAATCGGAGGCGTCGGTAATGCGGTGTCTTCGGTTCGGAGCGGTGGAGAGACCGTCTCAGAGGAAACCGGAGCACTCGCGCTGGGTTTTGGCGTGGAGTCGGTGGTAGACGCGGGCCGAGGATGTCGGTCCCGGTCTTTTCGCTTCTTGGGAGTTTGCGATGTCACGAGATCCGACGGCATGGTGTAAGCAAATTTATCGCCGAAAAAATCTTCAGCGAACTCTGCCCAGCGCCTGAGAGTGCGCTTGTTGAAGCGAGCACAGGCTACACAGGTCGAGACATCGTGGTCTGGGCCAAGGCAAGGAAGACAGTAAGAGTAGAAATCCTTATGAGGTATTTGTTTACCACAAGAAAGACAATTGTTAACTTTTTCAGTAATTTCTGACATAGGCTGAGGCAAGAAAAGGTCCCCAACGGGGTACTTAGCTTTTTTGATGACTTCGGTATCGAAGAATACAGGAGCTGACCGACCGGCACTTGCGAACTGCTTCTTCTTCGGGCACCGCGTGGCAAGAAAGACTGGAGAAAATGGCGTCGGCTGATGCTTATATACTCCAGCTGCTCTGACGTCGGAGAGAAATGCGACATCAGCCGACGTCGGACCCAGACTTTGGAATCAGGCCGACCGAGGGCTGCCTGAGGCAGGACAACCCACATGTTATGACTGCAGTTGCATTCTTGAAGGACATCAGCTCTCATCAATAATACATCATGTTCTAAAATACACAGAAAGACTTTAAAGGTTGCATAGAAAGCCTATATTATGCCACAGCTGAAGCACAAAGAGAGTAATGGATTTTTTAAATGAAAGCAAGAATGGTGGAATCATCTAGAAGTAAACAATAGTCGAAAATGGTAACATAAATTGGGTAATAGCTGGCAGAAAGCCCAAAGCAGGAAAACTTCATCTAGGTGCAAATTATATGGGTTTCCGTATGTCCGGCTGTGATGCAAAATAATGAAATTTACCAAAATATTCTGTTCTGAAAAAGCATAGCTCGAAAGCCTTAAATAACCACAAAAATCTGTTTTTTGGCAGGGGGCAAGCTCCTCATGCACCCTTAATTGGGGTGACTCCCACCCACTAACTTATAGTCACACCAGACTGGACAAAAAGAAAACAAAACATCAAAATCGCAGATTTCAGTTATCAATCCATCTGAACGCAGTCAAGTATAACACATTAAAAATTTGAGCAGTAGCAACTTGGACCTCATATCAGCAAAGTGTAGGCATGCCATTTAAGTTTTCTATATGTCCTTTCAGTTACCTGCTTTCAATGTGAACCTAGTGGTAGTGTATTTACATATTATTAATTTGACAGGAGGTGTTCCGGATTACAAAAGCCCTTTCTCAGCCATAACATTTTTCCATGTTGGTATAAAAAACATAACACGCTGAATAATTAACAGCAGTGTTCTAAGTAAGCACTCCACAGTACTTGCATAGCCCTTCTACCTCACAAATTCCTTACTTTATGTAAAATACACACAACTAAAAAAAATAGCATTCATTTCTACAGTCTTCTCAGAATCTGCTAAAGAACCCCTTAAATTCAACAGATCTTAGCAAAAAGAAAAAAAAAAAACAAAAAGAAAAAAATACTTCCTGTTGGAAGTGCAAGACCTGACCCTGCAAAACGAGGCACTTCAAAAATTAAATCATAACTTCAACAAACAAATTCTGATATTGTATGGTACAGGCATTTTACAGCATGCTTTTGTTCCTGTGCATTCTTCAATATGCAGCCATGCCACTGAGAGAGAGCTAGCTAGCTAGATAGATAAAGACAGATAGACAATTAACTGCAGCATCATTGTACCTTGGAGTAGGGGAAACACTCTGAAATGCCACCATCTTGGACTTGGCATGTATTCCCCTACATGCAGTAACACAGCTTTAAAGATCTGTTACATGCCTGAGAATTTCAAAACATACCTTTCCCTATTCTACAAGTTTCTGTCTTAAATTTCTCCAAGTCTTTTGGGTTTCTAATACCATGACGTCAAAGTATAAGTTCATGAAATTAGTATTGTTTCACACTTTGATATCAGCCAAAAGTGCTCCTCACATCACCCGCAATGTGCCCAGTAATGACTCCTGCAATTCGTACGGTGTTACATGAATTGGTAAAGTATCTAAATACAATTGTAAATTCTTTTTTATAAGACCCATTGTTCCTACTACTATTGGAACTGTCTGGGTATCTTTCTTCCACATGGCTCTCGCTTCTGCCTGCAGATCCAGGTATTTTATGATTTTGTCTCTCTCTGTACGCAAGACACTATATAATCACTAGGTGTGCCAATTTCAATGATCAATGCTACTTTTGTCTTCTTTTCTTGGACCACTACATCTGGTTTTCTAGCATCTATCTTTTGAACTGTTGGTATTGGGTGATCCCATGTGATATAAACTTCATCGTTCTCTATGATTCTTTGTGGTTCATGCTTCCAGTGTTTTTCCGCCACTTCGATACCATGTTTGCACAATCTCCAGTGCAACAGTCTCGACACATTATTATGCCTTTCAGTATACAGTCCCTCAGCCATTAGTATGTCACAACCAGCAACAAGGTGTGTGACGGTTTCCAGTTCGGTTTTACAAAACCTACATATGTCTGTTTCTCCCACATGTTCAATGGACTTTGTAAAGCTGCTTGTATGTAGCCCACTATCTCGGGCTGCCAATATTAACCTTTCATTTCTTGATGTGAATTCACCTCTCCTTAACCATTCCCGCATTTGTTCTTGATCAACATGAGGGTCTTCCAGAAGTTTTCTATGCTTGCAACTATATTTATGTTTTTTCCACATTTCTTGCCTTCTCATCTTGTCCTTCACCTTATATTCTTTCTTTTGTTTTTTCGCACATTCAGTTGCTGCCCGGTTTTTATCCACTTCTGGTTTGACTTCTATTCCTGCTTGACATCGATATGCTTCTGCTAAATTAAGCAGATATGTCATCTTAGATTTATTCTCCTCATGTTTCAAAACTTTCACTACATTTGGATCTTGTGAGGTCAGTAGATATGTGTGGAGTCCCACGATTGCAGATCTGTACATGTAATCAATTTCAATATGGCCCATCCCTCCTTCAGAACGGGGAATATATAATCTTGGTATATACTGAATTTTATACATCATTTGGTAAGCATGAAGGATCCTTCTTGTTTTAATATCCAGTCTATCCAACACTTTTTGGGGCCAGTCAATCACTGCAAAACTGTAAGTTAGGACAGGAACAGCAAATTGATTTATAGCTTGGATCTTGGTCCTAGATGTCAATGTTGTTTTCAAGATTAAATTAAGTCTTCTAAAGTACTCCTTACCGAGTTTTATTCGCATTTGTTCATGTTTTATTGCTGATCCTTCATCAATTCCCAAGTATTTATACACTCCCTCTTGCTCAAGTTCTTTTATATCACATTCTTGTCCCAAACTGATGTTTTTCCTGGTGCTGCAGTTTTCCTTTTTAAAGGTTGCTTTATCAAAACCAAATGACATTGCAATATCATCTGAAAAAGTTTTGACAAGCTGCAGCTGTGCTTTCACTTCCTCATCTGATGAGCTATACAGTTTTAAATCATTGACAAAGAGAAGATAAGTCATTAGACTTTGTTGTTTTCTTTTCTAGGAGCCAAATTGTAGCCATGGCCTAAAGCTGTTAAATAAACAGCTTAATGGATTAATGGCACACTCTGAATATTTTATTTTTTTTAATTTTTTAAAGTCTAAAGTACTCTTTTTTTTTTTTTTTGTTTGTTTTTTGTTTTTTTCCTTCTGATCTTTCATCAATTTATAATTTATTCCTCCTCTTGCTCAAGTTCTTTTATATCACATTCTTGTCCCAAAACTTTTTTTTTTGCTGCAGTTTTTCTTTTTTAAAAGGTTGCTTTATCAAAACCAAATGACATTGCAATATCATCTGAAAAGTTTCTAGGAGCCAAATTGTAGCCATGGCCTAAAGCTGTTAAATAAACAGCTTAATGGATTAATGGCAAGGCAGAATAGCAACAGTGACAAAGTCACTCTGGAATATCCCCCTTTGAATTTTTACCCCTGGGATAATAATCTGCCCTTTATCATGGCTTAATTGCAAAGTGGTCTGCCACTGTTTCATGCTTACTGTAATGTAGTCAATCAGTGTAGGGTGTATCTTATACATTTTTAAGCACTCTTATCCATGAATGTGAGATACTATCAAATGCTTTTCTGTAGTAAATCCATGCCATACTTAGATTCTTCCCCATCTTACAGTTCCCCACTATAAACAACAAATGATCCTTTGTTCCATATGATTTTTTTACTGTCCTTTTGTTCTACTGCCATAATTGAGTTTTCTTCTAAATGACTATAAACTCTGTCAGTGTCAATTCCTGTGTATAGTTTATATGTTGTTGTAAGACAAGTTATTGGTCTACAATTTTTAGGGTAGCTTGCAGGTTCACTCTTAAAAGCATTGTTTTTTGTGCTGTTAACCAGTGCGTGTGTGTTTGGGGTGTGCATATAAATAGTTCTTACTCATGGCTAAATCCTCATGCAAAGAAGTTAATACTTTAAGCCAAAAGTTAAGCACTGCATCTGGGCCTGGGGTTTTCCAGTTAGAGGCTTTTCTCAACTTTGTTTCAATCTCTCTGGCTGTTATTTCATCCATTTCATATCCTGTACCTTTAAACTTCTTATTCTTTCTTTTTCTTCTTCTATCCATTTAGCATCTTTGTTTATGTTCCACAGGAGCTTCATAGATACTTCTCCAAAATGTATCTACTTCCTCTTTTTTTGGTGGTCTTTCAATTCCTTTTACCCAATTTCCCAGTTCTCTATAAAACTTTTTTGGGTCATCAATAAATTGCTTATTTAGTGCTTTTCCCTTATATTTATCTTCGTATCCTCTAAGTCTTTCCACCTGTTTTGAAATTTTTAGTTTATCTCCAATAGTGCATATAGATCCTGGCTGTTCTAATACATCACATTGCTTTTATCACATCTATCTTTCTTAGTATTTTTGTTTATCTATTCCTTCTTCTATAATCTTCTAACAATGAGACTTTTTGTCTTAGCTGCTTTATAGTTTTCTCTATTCGATATTTCCATGATGGTATTCGCTGTTGCCCCCTCTTTTCCCTCACTACCCTGTGTTCCTGTGGTAGAATGGAAACCAGGAACCAAGACACACAGACAGAACCTAAGGAATTAATTGAGATCGCAGTACAATAAAACATTTAAAAAACCCGAACAATATTTAAAAACACTGAAATTCGCACACAATAAAAAGCTTAGACAAAATAACTATGGCAAATATACATATACTTAACCAAAAAGTATAAATAAAAAATATATATATATATATATATATATATATATATATATATATATATATATGTGTGTGTGTTTGGGTTTTTTAAATGTTTTATTGTATTGAGATCTCAAATAATTTTCTTACTGAATAATTAGAGGGTGGAGTTTTGGTTTACATATATATTCAAGATATTAGATCATCTGTTTATTCTGAAGAAGTCCAAGGTGGGACGAAACCTAGGTCAATTTGTTTATTGTTTTACATTGCTGTCGGTTAATAAATCTTGTTTCTGCTGTTGGAGCTCCGTTTTCATTTCAGTTATTAATTTAGCAGCACAGTAATATATTATGTTTACTTCTGTTATATTGCATGGGTCTTTATGGACAGTCCTAATTACTGTGTTCATTTGTTTTATCAAGCTTCTGACTTTTGGGGTTTTATTTGCCTTCTGCAGTCTATTTCTCTTATTGATCTTGATATATATGTCTTTGTCTATTAAATCAAGCAACCCTTCTCTTAACTCATTTTCTTCCATACTGAGGGCACATATCTTTTCTGTTTCCTGCGGGCATTCTACAGAAAGTTCTATAGCATTTTTCTGTGGCACATTCTCTTCAATTTCATCCTTTGACATCTGTTGCTCTGTCATATGGGAACTCACTAGCCTATCACTCCTCAATATTGACTGCATCAGAGTTTCCACAGTTTCCTGTTCCTTTCCTTGCTGTCTAGCTTCAAAAGAACGGTTATACTGGTTTCCTGTGGAATGCTTCAAAATATCTTGATACAGCACTTGACCAATTACTTCCTGTTCCACTGGTTTCCCCTTAATTTGGATATCCGTTGCTCTAACCTGTTGTGGTGCTTTCTGTATTCAATTTACTACACTGAATCCTTCTCTTTGCAGCTGTTCCAGAACCTCAACTTCTATTTCTTTGACTTCTCCATTACTAATCTCTTTTTCTACTTTTCGTCTTAGTCTTCTTATTTTTTTGTATTGTAAAGTTTTCCAAATGGAATCCTTTGCCTATATTTTTCTTCAAATATCTTTGGTGCTGTTCTTTGTGTATTGGTTAGTTTTGCTTTCTCCTTTGCATAAATAGTATGCCATATTAAATCTCTTTTCCTTTCCCCGTCCATATTTCTTCACGTCTCCTGATCGTCTTGCTTTTCCTTATTCTGGGGACTTACTCAATTTGATGTAGTCTGTTTTAGACCTCCTGCCATACAGACCTTCTGCTAAGTGGTGTCTGTCATGTATAGCTGACCCAAGTATTCAGCACCAAGACCAGACAAAGATTACAGAAGTTACTGGCTACCTGTATTATTTGGATAACAACAGACAATATACATTCAGCCAAATCCCATTAATAAATGATGCCTTTTCTGCTTTATGTAGCAAAGTTTATTGTATTATAACTGGTGTTGGGGTGTAGATGTGCAAACTGCAATTTCCGATCAGTTAGGTAGAATGTTTGAGATGAGAGGGGGGTGAAAGGAGGAAGAGTCAGGCTTGGGAACTATGCTTTAATATCTTTCAGGTCATCTGGTAAAGTCTGGTTGACCTAAGCAGGATGGGGTAGAAGTCTGAAGGAAGACAAACTGTTGGAATCCCGATAGTATCCCCCCTAAAAAAATAATAACAAGGCAAGAGGAACTCCTAGTTCTTCTCAGCAAAGTGCTACAGATGATGTGCAAAGGCAGAAAAACTCCTGGAGGCAGGGATGGTTGTTACCAAAAGCCCACACCACAGGTCTGGCCCAAGTCAGCACCAGGTAATCACAGATCAGTAAGTCAGATGTTACCTGAAGAGATGGTTATGGAGACAATTCTCAGAGATAAACATGCAGGGGAAAACCTCTGTGATATGGACCAGCATGAGTTTATACACAAAGAACTGCGGCATACCAGCCTAATGCCCACCTACTTCTAGGGCTTCAAAATCCTACTCAAGACATACGTGCTGGATTGCAGTACTATTAAGTTACACATATGTGTACTTAAAAAGAATAAAGAAGCAAGCATTTGCAGATAGAGAATGGTTTCCCTTGCAACTTTTTATATGGTGTTTGCGTAAGATATTGTTGTTTATGAGAAAGAACAGTCCCTTGTATTCTTTCTTGGTTCTTTTTAAGAATTACATCAACGGTGATAATACTGACATTTTTTTCACACCCAGTCAATGTATACCACCTGCAAACTCCCATTTTATGAACTAATTAGCTACTATAGTTTAATTTTGTCCAAAGCTCTTATTCTACAAACTGATGCTAGGAACTCATAGCAAGCATGATGAAAATCCAAAGGGAAAATCTTAAGACTTTTTGTAGCATATTTTCAAGTGCAATAATCATCAGTAACTTTACCATTTCTTTTTAATATTTTCATGTGAAATTTTTAGCATATCATCTGACTCCCTACCTCATGAAGCTTCCAACTGTCACTGGGTAATTATTTTCAAAATATTTCAAAAATAAGTATAAAATAACATTTCTAAACAGAATTAGAGAAGAGTTTCAAAGTTTTTTTTTTTTTTGGGGGGGGGATTTCTGACAACATACTGAAAATCTGATGTGAAAACAGCACATTTACTTTACCCCATGTTATTCATAGGACTGGGACATTATGCAATATAAATGACCCTCAGTGGGCTACAAATACAGCATTAGTTTACTTGAAAACAACTTTACTAATAGGACACTGTGCGACTTCCACTGTAAAGGGAAGCAAAGTTTTTTGTCACATATAAAATTCCTTTACAAGAAGTATATCATCTATAGTTAAATTGACCACACAGTAATAAACTTTTGCTACCTCTTTGAACTACCCTTGATTTTGAAACACACTACTTACAAATAGGTAATTTTTAAATCCCAGTATATAAAGATATTTTCTCAGTCTTTCAGGTTCAAAACCACATACAAAAACACAATGTGCATGTTATTTTCTACATAATTACTATCAGAAACCCTATGCATTTTACTAGGGGCTGAATTCCTTAATGTACCTCGGATCTCGGATATGCACACGATGCAACACCTTTTTGCTATTTAGCAAGGACCATTAACACCATGCTGCCTAGTCCTCTAGTGTGAAGTCATGCAACACTGCAAGGGGCTGGTCACATGGTCATACTGAACATTATTGAGGCATTCCTGGAGGGAGAGATATATGCTAATTAGCCATGTGTTCTCTCCCTGGAAAAGTCTCCTTGAATGTATCTGTATGGCTAAGCAATTCAAGAAAGCTCTCAGCCCTGTAGATAAGCACAGTCATCCCAAGCACTTTTCAATAGTTAACATGGTCAAAAGGCCATGTTTAACCAATAAAAACAAACATTAGGGGGACCACTAGACACCCAGGGATTTATCTTTAAAGTGTAATAACAGTACCAACATCAAAGTGGGGCTCAGGGGTGGGGGAACCAATGGACGCCAGGAAGTTATCTTTAAAGTGCTGTACTAGCACCATTACTAAGAGCATTACTATGGAAGATTGGGTGGTCTGTGGGGTAGAATATACACCAGGGAACACTCCATAAAATGCCTTACATTATAGACCAGCATAACAGGGATGGAGGGACCACTGCACACACCCAAGTGCCATAATGGCATTGGTGGTATGGCGATCATGGATTAGAGAAACCATGGATAAAGTGACATGCTGTCATGGCACAGTCATGATAACGGTGATCAGGAGTGGTGGTGGGGGACAACTAGACCATGACTCTTTAAAGTGCTGTAATGGCACCAAAATTGTAACAGAGATCTGGGTAGACCACCAGGAACTAATAAATGCGTGTTGTAATGACTTTAAAGTATAAAAGGGATGGGGAAAACCATGAGAAGTTAGAGTAGGGACAAGTAAAGGGACTGTACTATGTGTGCACTTTGTGTATGCATGCATGTGTTAGTGTACACACACATACTCGCATGTGTGCATGAGACAGAGTGTGTGTGTATACCTAAAGGGGGATGCCACTGCCTACATGAGCAGCAGGTTACTACAACAATGTGCAGATCAAATATGATCTGCACATCTCCATAGTAAATGTGATTCAGGAAACATGCAAATTAGATCTTACTTCTTCATGGCAAGCATGTTTCTGAATCAGAACTGGACACATTAAGCCAAAAAGGCTTTTCTAGCATGAGTCATACGGCTTTTGCTTGGATCTTTAACAAATTTATTCCAGGTCTCTATCCTTGCAAAGCTGTTGTAAGGCCAGCGAAAATATTTGCTGTTTATAAACTTATAAATACAATTCCTACAAATGTGTTTGACTTCATTAACAATTTTCTCTTATTTGGTAAGTACACTGTGTGCTCTAATAAACCAAATATATGGCAGCAAAGCATTTAGGTTTGGAGGAGGATCACACTGCCCATGCAAGATACTCTGCTGCAATTCATCTGAATTTTACTCTAAACACTGTAACCTTCATTAAAATAAAGGCTGCCCCACTTCACGCAGTACTTACATTTTAGCTTTTATATTTTACAGTTTCGCTGAACTGGTTCCCTGCTAGTCAACTGTCCTAACCATGCTGCCCAAAGTTATGATTACCCTGGCACTGTCCATAATCAGGAGCAAATACTAAAGAGTGGACTGTTCAGCTTTAATGAAAGCAGTCCTCCAAGACCGACCAGAAAAGGCTTCTCCTACTTCACAGAGATTTTCAGGAGCAGTAAATCACAGCAGTCAGTTTGTAGGAAGGCAATCCTATAATCTGAGAGTAGAAAAGTGCTTTCCCAATTTATGGTGACCTCTTCAGCATGTTACCACGGAAGGGCTCAAGCCAGGAGCCCTGACAGGCAATGCCACCAACATGGGAGGCAGGCAGAAGAGAATGAGAAAGTTCTTTTTCAGCAACGTCTTTGTTACCATGGGTGTCACCAATGTAAACATTCTGTGTACAGAGTAGATAGCAAATACTTGCATCTTGCACTGAATGTGATGCCAGCCTGCAATGAAATTAATGCACCTTCTGTGGGACTTATTGATAAAAGTATGCATTATGTCCACTAACACCATCCATGAGCCCCATGGCATAAACTCATGACCTCCAGAGGTCACACTCCATAACCTGACAGGATGTGCTCACTGAATTTTTTTTCAGTTTAGAAAGGTACAGATGTTTCCTTGTCCCCTCTCAAATATGGAAGGAAAAAACTTAGGCCTTCCAAATGAGAAACAAGCTCTATGGTTCTCCTATGGAATAGAATCTGGGATTTTACAGGAGTTTTGCAGAAACCACCTGGCCAATGACGGGAGTTCTTTATTTAGAAGAAAGTACAGTTGTGTACACTTACCATAAATATAGATGTTAGAGTGTATTCACTGTTGCAGTCATTACATTTGGGTAATCCTGCTGGCAGGTTGCCCTCAGCCAGCCTAAATTCCAAAGTCTTGGGTCCTGCGTCGGCTGCCGTCGCCCCTTCCCTCACGTCAGGTTGTCAGGGGTATAAAAGAAGCAGCCGATGCCATTTTCTTCAGTTTTTCTTGCCCCAGATGTCAGGTGCCCCCTAAAAGGGTAGCCAAACTTATATATATATATATATATATATATATATATATCAATAAATGCACCAATATAAATTTTACCTTCATCTATAAGCAAATACACCACATAGGTTGTATAAATCAGAGAAGGAAAGATAAGATCCATAGAAAAAAGGGGGATGGCGAGTGGGTAACCTGGACTGCAACAGTGAATACACTCGAACATCTATATTTATGGTATGTGTACACAATTGTACTATGTTCTTCGTGTTTCACTGTTGCAGTCATTACATTTGGGTAGAGTCCCAAAGCTATGGTTGGGAGGCTGGAGCTAAACAGCATTAGGAGTGGCTATGAGGCCCTGCAGAACTACAGTGGCAAAGCCTGCCCTGGATTTAGAGTAGAGTGGCAGATGATAATGCTTTGTAAAGGTGTGCACTGAACTCCAAGTAGCCACCTCTAAAATATCTCTGGTTGGTACTCCCCTGATAAAGACTGCTGAAGTGGCTGCAGCTCTGGTGGAATGTGGCCTAATGCCCTTAGGCACTGGCTTGCCATGGTGTAAATAGCATAAATGAATGCAGTGGCCTATCCACTTAGAAATAGTCTGCTTTGAGATAGCCTTTCCTTGTGATCCTGCAGCATATGCCACTAGTAATTGCTCTGTCTTCCTGAAAGCTTTGGTTCTGTCCAAGTAGAATCTAAGCTGTCTGTGTACATCCAAAGAGTGCAGAATTCTCTCCCCCTTGTTCTGTGAATTTGGATAAAAAGCTGGCAGATGAATAGTTTGATTAAGGGCCACACTGGACACCACTTTAAGCATAAATGTTGGGTTTGTTCTCAGAGAGACCCTGTCTGGATAAAAATTGATAAAAGGTTCCACAGCCATGAGCGCCTGTAGCTCTGAAACTTGTCTTGCAGAAATAATTGCTAGGAACAGAGCTGTTTTCCAAGATAAAAACTTTATATCAACAGTAGCATCTGGCTCAAAACGACGCAGGGTGAGCTTTTCCAGGACATAGTTGAGGTCCCATGCAGGTATTGGTGATATCCTTGGAGGCCTTAAATTTTTGGCTCCTCTGAGGTACTGCTTTAATAAAGGATGAGAAAAAATAGGCAGCTCTGTATTGTAATGAGCCGAAATGGCAGAGGCATGAATTTTAATTGATGAAAAGGATAGGCCTTTGTCCAGCATCTCAGTTAAGTATTGCAAAATCTTGGAATATTTGGTACAGTTGTATCAGTTCCTTGTGCCTGGTTCCAAGCACAGAATCTCTTCCATTTTCCAGCATAAGACTTTCTAGTAATAGGCCTTCTGGCTTCCAGAATGACATCCATCACAGCTTTACTGAAAGGTGTTTTTAGTATGACTACATTATCCACCATGCTGCCAGGTTTAATGTCCTAAGTTGGCTGTGCAGGATCTGATTGTTTTGCTGGGACAGTAGACGAGGTAATTGAGGTAAGGTCCAAGCTGGGCATAGAGACAAGTTCTTTATGATTGGATACCAGTACTGGCGGGGCCAGTCTGGGGCAATCAGTATCATCTTTGGTTTCTCCTGTCTGACCTTTAGGAGTACCTTGGGGAGGAGATGCAGTGGAGGAAAGGCATATACTGATAGGTTTTTCCAGCTGAAAGATAGGGCGTCCACTTTCCATGCTTGTCTATGATAAGTCCTTGTGCAGAATCTTTTTAGTTGGTAGTTGTGAGGGGAGGCAAATAGATCTATGTCCGGGCATCCCCATTTCCTTGTTATCATGCTGAAGACTTGTGGATCCAGCTGCCACTCGTGGGGATCCATGAGGTTTCTGCTTAGTTAGTCTGCCAGAGTGTTTTCCTTTCCTGGCAGGAATTGTGCCTGCAAATATACTTGGTAAGTCAAAGCTGTGTCCCACAATGTCATGGCTAGTCTGCAAAGGGGGTAAGAATGTGTGCCCCCCTGCTTGTTTATATACCACATGACCGTGGTGTTGTCTGTCTTTATCAGTAGTTGTCCCAGATGAAGTAGGTCCTTGAAGTCTGTCAGGACATTTTTAACAGCTAGCATCTCTTTTTGATTGATATGTAGATGCATTTGGTTTGAGGTCCATGTGCCCTGAATGCATCTTCCTGCCATGTGGGCCCCCCAGGCATAGTCTGATGTATCCGTTGTTAGTGTCTGCCTGGCTGGGGGTAATGTGAATGGCTGTCCCTTGTTCTGGTGACAAGCCTTTGCCCAACATCAAAACTCCTGTTGCAGGCAGGGAATGAGAGTAATCATTGTTTCTAGGCTGTGGCAATGTTGAGTCCAAACACTTTTTAGCTACCATTGAGGTTTCCTCATATACAGTCTTGCATATGGAATTAGTAGGACGGAGGATGCCATGAAGCCCAAAGCCTGCAGAATTTTTCTTGCAGATAACTGGGACTTTGTTGCCAACATTGTGAAATAGGTAGTCAGTTGCCTTTGTTTGTATGGTGTGAGATAATCCATCTGGGTAGTTGTATTCAAGCTTGCACCCAGGAATATTATCTCTTGAGAGGGTACTAGTTTTGATTTCTTTTCGTTGACTGTGTACCCTAGGCATGTTAGAAATCTTTTCACAAATGCCAGATGTTGAAGAAGAATGTCCTTGTTCTCTGCTTGAATTAGGCAGTCGTCCAAGTAAAGATATATTTGTATTCTTCTTTGTCTGCAGAATGCAATTACTGGTGCCAGGCACTTTGTAAAGACCCTGGGCACAGTAGATAAGCAAAAGGGCAGTGCAGAGAATTGGTAATGCATTGAACCACCCTTGAATCTGAGGTGTCTTCTGCACAACTGTCTGATTGTAACATGCAGGTATGTAATGCCTCTTTTAGGTCTAAAGTCACAAGCCAAGCATTCATAGGTTAGTACTAGGCTAACTGCCCTTGCGAGCCATTTTAAGCCTAGCCAATTATCCCTTGTGAGATTCAAACCTTGCACCTTGTGTTTGTACGGCAAACACCTTAACCATTAGGCCACCCTCCCAACCCCTGCCCAGCATGGGCAGAAGCTGCTGCAAAGTCAACATTTTGACTTTTGGAATATCCAGGAATGTGTTCAGAAAAGTTAGGTCCAATATCGGACTCCGGACCTTGTCCTTTCTGGGTACCAAGAACAGTCTTGAGTAAAATCCTTGTCCCCGCTCTTGCTCTGGTACTTGCTGAATGGCCCCCATGTCCATGAGGGATGAAACTTGTTTTTGTGCCTCTGCCCATTGATTTTTTGGCAGATCTGGCCAGCTGTTTGTCTTTGGAAGAGTATGGAAATGGAATTTGTAGCCTTGTGACACTATATTTAGAACCCACTTGTCCTGGGTTATAATGTGCCAATTTTGAGCAAAAAGTGCTAATTTTCCCCCTAAGGGTGCTGCCAGAAGATAAGTGCTTGGTGCAGGCAGGAGAAAGTCATTGAGACTGCTTTCTATATGTTTGTGCTTTATCTTCTCCAGCTTTGTAGGTAGAAGCACCCCATTGTTTTGACCTATAAGAACCTTGCGTCTGGGATCTGCCCCTTGGGCATCTGGATCTGCCCATTTGAGGTCTGTCTGACACAGGAAAGGACCAGTTTTTTGTAGGCCAGTGTCTACTAAACCTAGGTGGCTGTACTTGTAAAAAATCTTTAACAGTTTGCATACATTTAGCTTTGTCTTCCATTTTCTTTAACACCTCTTCTGCCTTAGCACCAAACAAAGTATCATGCTGTAAAGGTGCATCTAGTAACTTAACATTAACATGATCAGGCAGATTTTGTTCCTTTAACCAAGTATGTCTCCTAATTACAGAACCCGTAACTGCGGCCCTGCAGGAGCACTCCAAAGAATCAAAACCACATTGCAAAATATGCTTTCCAACTTGTTCAGCTGCATGCAATAAATCATGCATTTCCTTGTATTCAGCACATTCAGAATTTAACATCATTGTCTGTTTAAGCAATCCCATGAGATGTTGCTGATACTTGAGCATATGAAACTGACAGTTTAAGGCCCTTATAGCCAAAGTTGCAGATGTGTAAACCTTTTTTCCCCATCTATCCAGTGCCCTTGAATCTCTGTCAGAGGGGGTTGGGTTTTTTGCTGTAGAGGCCTTAACTCCCTTGGGACCCTGTGAAATAGTTTCTGGGTCAGCAGCAGGGTTTTTAAAAAGAAATTACAGCCCTTTTATTACAACAGGCTGTGAAATTTATATAATATACTGTTATGTTCTTAACAGTCAACAAATGGTTTCATAAATAGGGGAAAATATAAGCAGACATAATACCCAACACAGAAAAGGTTTATTTTGTACCAAAGTATCAGTACATCTAGTACAATTACAAAATTTGTGAATAAAAATTATTCACTTTCATTTTTCAAAGTATTGAAAGGATGATAAAAATTATTTTTGATGGTGGGTTTTCTGAGACCAACACAACAGTTGGTTCATCATGCATTTAAGAAATGCAGTCAGGGCGATAATTTTTAAACTTCCTCAATTAATAAATTTCTAGTCTGATTTTAGTAGGAAGGATGTTTTAACGTGGTGGCAGATCTCTAAATTCTCTTTTTATCCTACAGTTTTTGCATGCAAACTGTTGGAGTTGACAAACTGTCATAGCTTTTAATTAAGTCTATGCTATGAAAGTGACTATTGGCACAGTGAAGTTATTTCTTAATCATAATGGTGTTTATCCTACATGGGAGATTTGCTGAAGAAGAGAGAGCTGTGAAGGAAGAAATAAATTGATTTTTTTTTTCATGTCAATATGCAATAGATTCTAGCTTATTTCATTTACCATCTAAGTGTTCTGGATGTCTCATAAATGACCATGTTAATTAATGTTAAAAGTTTTTTAAAGTTATGTTAAATGTACAAACATTGCTACACATTCACTGATATTTAATTATTTTAACTACTGTAATTGTTTAAATGCTTACTATAAAACAAATTTGTAATACATTTTATATTATTGCAGAACTGAATGGTTATTTTGAAAAAAAAGACAGTTATAGATATACTAGTATTATGTATAGGTTGCAAAATGGACTGACAGTGTTCTATTTTTGTTAAATATGTAATTAGTTTATTCTTTTAGTAATGAGACAATAATAGTTCTCATTTTACTCACATGCTTTCTACATGGCATTGTGATCTATAATCATACATATTGCATAATAATAGGTCTAGATGTCACAGTCTTTTTTGAGGTCAGTTTGAAATACTACTACGTATTTTAAGGTTTCATTGATATGCAATATAGACATGAGATTAAACTGATGAACAAAACATGCATTATAAAATGTTTACAGTCTTAATAGGCAAAGATTAAATAAATTTAGACTAAGTTTTTTATATATTTTCAGACAAACTAAAATAGCTACAGTTTTGTTTTAATTATACCATTAAACATACCCCCTCTACTTGTAATCTAAACTACAAACCTACAATTAATAGGCCAACTAACTCTCGCCTAGTCTGTTATCTCATTATTAGAAGCATTAATAACAAGGTACATGAATTGCATGCACTTCTGGATGTCCACTACCCTGAGATTCTCTGTTTATCTGAAACCTGGTTAAAACCTAACACTAAAGACAATGAAGTGTTACCACCTGGATACAACATACACAGGCTGGATCGTGCTTCGAGGAAGGGGGGTGGGGTAGCTGTACTCTATAAATCTGAGCTGAATTTCACCATAGATGTAATACAACCTCCTCAGATTAATAACTCAGAGATTCTTGCCACCAAATTGCAACTTAATATAAAATAAATGCATTAATATCATCTGTATGTACATTCCCCCGGGTAACAATATATCTACATTTGAAGATATCCTGCACTGGCTATCATGTCACTACCCCCAAGAAACCCTACTACTTGGAGACTTTAACAGAGACTGGGGCACCTGTTCCTCAGAATCCCCAACCACCCATATTAACCTGCATGCATTTACACAAATCATATCCACCCCTACCAGGATAGGTAAACTCAACCAAAAAGAAAGTATACTCGACTGGGTACTAATAAACAGTCACCCCCAACTGTACACCTCTGGTACCCTTCTTAATGGCCTAAGCAATCACCTTCTCACATATGTAATTAAGCACAAAACCATTAATTCCCAACAACCCTTACTCAGAAAGGATAGAAACAATAAAAACTTTGACCCTGCCAAATTCCAACAAGAACTAAACTCATGTAATTGGTCTATTCTAAAACACCTCCCCTTAGATGAAGCAGTAGCATACTTTAACAACAAATTCCTTGAGATCCTTGATTTGCATGCACCTGTTCGTTCAAAGAGAACCAAGGCAAAAACTGCACCATGGCTTTCTATAGAGTCTAAACTCAAAATTACCCTTAGAAACAAAGCATGGGCTTTATGGCGTTCTTCTAAAGACCCTCAAGATCACATTAAATACAGGCAATCCAGGAACAAAACCAAAAATCAATTTTACAAGACAAAAACAATACTACTGTAATTTACAGACAGTAAATCAAAATAACCCTCAGAAGTTTTGGGCAGGTTTAAATAATCTACTACATCCTGGACAAACTTCAACGCCAATCCCTGCTACTACTATTGATAAAACTCCTGAAGATGTTTCTGATAGTTTTAACCAATTCTTTACTGAGACAATTCAAGCCCTAGCTAGCCAACTACCTCCTAGCTCCCCTGGTCCTGAAAGTAGCACCCCTAGAAACCTACTTGCGTTCAGCTTCCAACCAGTCGCCACTTCACTTATATGTACCTTGATCAAAAAATTAAAACCCACTACACTTTCTGCTGATCAACTCCCTGCAGAGTACCTACAAAAATCAGCTGATGCTATTGCTTACCACCTTCTCAATACTAATCAATCGAACCATAGTAGAGGCTAAAATTCCCACCATCTGGAAAATATCCTATGTAATCCCACTTCACAAAGGAGGCAGATCTACTGAATTCTCCAATTATAGGCCAATAGCTATACTCTCTCCACTTGCAAAGATTATGGAAAAATGTATTCATAGACAACTCATGCACCACCTAATCCAAAATCGCCTTATGGCAGACACTCAGCATGGCTTCCGTCCTCATCACAGCACTACTTCAGCCCTCCTAGCCTTTACTAACACCATAAACCATAATTGCAACAATAATTATATATCCTCTGCCCTCTTTTTGGATCTTTCCAAGGCATTCGATATGGTTAATCACCAACTTTTAATCCACACCCTGCAAGCATTCTGTCTAGATACTGGAGCCCTCCAATGGTTTCAATCCTACCTGAATGGTCGACAGCAGGCTGTCCTCTGGCAGAACAAACTCTCTAACCTTCTACCTAACACCCTTGGAGTACCACAAGGCTCTATATTAGGGCCCTTGCTGTTCTCCATCTTCATTAACGACCTTTATACTGTCATCCCAAAAGTCAGCTGTATCCAATATGCTGATGACTCTACTCTGATTTGCTCAGCCACATCTCCAGTAGAGTTATGGTCAGCTACCCAGACCACCTTTAATACAATAGAAAACTGGCTTTCTAAACATCGTCTGATCCTAAATCCCAAAAACACTAAAATGCTGTTATTTTCACCAACACGTAGATCTACTGCTTTCACCTTTACCATAAAATCAAATGATGGCACAATAATCTCCCCTGACCCATCTACAAAACTATTAGGTGTCATCATAGACAATAATATAAAATTTGACCTACATGTTAACCAAACTATCAAAACCATCAATAAAATCTAGGGTCACTTTACAGAATAAAAGCCTTCCTAACTCCTCCAGCTAAAATTGCCATAGCTCGCTCTCACCTTCTTTCAACCCTTCTGTATGCATCCCCTCTACTCTCAAATTTAAACAAGACTGTCCTTAACAAACTCTCAATTTGCTACAACCACATTGCCAGGTTTGCCACTGGGCTGCCTTTTAGGACACATCATTGCATCAATCTAAATCAGCTTGGTTGGCTTGAACTACCCGGCCTAATCCAGTATAACCAACTGATTACCACCTATAAAATCCTCTATAATCCAGACAATACTCCTGCACTTAAAAATATTATCACCCCCTATAACAATCCTAGACCGCTTCGATCCTCTAACAAACTACTAATTCAGACTAGCAAAATTAATAACACAGCCGGTGATTCTCTCTTTGCAAATTCTGTAAGTAGATCCTGGAACTCTCTTCCAGCTGATATTACCTTACTTTCCACCTTAGGTCAATTTAAAACTAGACTCAAACAACATTTGTCACTTAACTGGCTATGTCAATGTATCAAGCCTGGCTAACTCTCTCTAGAATGTGTAAAAACCTGTTAACCAGTTTACTGTGTAATTTAATTTAATCCTGACTTGTGCTCAGGATTAACTGTAACCTGTGGAACTTGTTTAACTTGCTTACTTATGTAATCTCTGTAAATAGTCTGTTTGTAATATGCAATACTGGTACTATGTAATGCTGTATCTGCTTACCCTTGGAGCTTTTCTCCCCGGGTCTCCGCTGAAAATGGACATGCATCCAGTCGGACTATCCCGGTCAACAAATGTAAAATAAAATAAATAAAATTATACTTCTCATTTTTGATTTTTAGACATCTAGTTTAAAATAAAAATGGGGGAGAAGGAAATTAGAAAAAGTTTGTTTTAGATGATCTGATAATAACAAGGAATTCTATAGTCAAGATCAATAAATGGAACAAACGAGTGCTGAATTGAAACTATCTAAACTCACTGCACTTATTCTCTTATATAAATTACAAACATATTACAATTGCTCAATTGTAGGAAAAATGGGAAGAGTAGAAGAAAAAGAAAAGTGAGACAGTATACAAGGAATAGAAAATGGAATCAGGAAAGAAAGATAGGAGTGAAATAATTTCTATCTTATCACCATAAAATAGTTCTCTATAGGTTTTATGTACTCTTCACACACATATAACATATTGGGGCTTATAATACATAACCTTGTAAAAATGTCTCCATTAAATATACCGTCTTCTGCAGAGCTTAAACTGATTTTTTTCTCAATAGTTCTGAAGGTGTTAGTTTGGTTAGGTAGTGATGGTTAGCCTGATAGATTTTTATCTTTTGGGTTAGGAATTTTGATAATTCCATATTTGTAATTGATAGTCCTTTTTACATTATTACTGTCATTTTTATCATTTTATTCTTTTATTTGGCCTGAAATATTTATCTTCATAGTCCTTAATTACAAGAATCATTCTTTTTTCCTGTATTAGTGTGCTTTATCCTTTTAAATATAAAAACATATAAAGAAAATAGCCACATTATTAAATACATGGAGATATCTTTGGTATCTTTAAATGTCAATGGTTTAAACAATCCAAGGAAAAATATCAAACTTGATTCATTTGAATTCAATTAAGACTCAAGTGGAATTTCTTCAAGAAGCGCATATCAAAGAAATGGCAAAAGACATTTGGAAACCTAGTAATTATACAATTTTAGCTCAAACTTCTTTTAAGACTAACAGGAGTCATGATACTTTAGGGAAAATATTTATTTACCACAAATTTATAAATATGAAGATTATGATGGTCTTCTTGCTCTTACAGTTTTAAAGTTTAATAATAGGGTGGACTGCAGTTGATCTTTATTGGTCTCCACAAATGGAGCTAATCCTTGCCAAGAAGCATGTATATTTTATTATTGACAATTATAAAGGAACTATAATTATAGTTGGAGAATTTAATTGTATTCTAGAGGAGTTTTATACTAGCAATAAGAGGAAACTAGTGTTCTACTGCAAAAATATTGAAAAATATGGACTGATTCACTTAATTTAAAAGATACATTTGTCATGAGATTCTTGCTCATTACATGGCATTCAGATAAGAATTGATAAGTATTAATTTCTCAAGATGTAATTTCCAGGATATCTAGTTTTAATATCATTCCTTGTCCTCTTTCAGACCATGATGCTCTTATTTTAAAATTTCAATCTAATTTCAAAAAGTGTCTTTTTGACTAGAATTCCTGCATATATAACTAGGCTTAAAGAGTTTAAACATGGTTAGATGCTGAACTCTTATTTTTTTTTAGTCCAACTATTCTACTGATATCAATATAGTTATGATTTGAAATTCATTGAAGGCTTACATTTTTGATAAAACGTTAATGTGGTATCAAAATAAAATTAAGGAATGGAATTCAGAATTACAAAATATTCAAAACTTCTAGAAGACAAGTCTAAGTTTACAAAAATATGAAAGAAATAGAAGCATTATATGTATCTTGATATTTTAACTCATAAATCAAATGTAGCACTAGAAAGATTAAAAATGACTTAATAATCTTTATCACCTAAACATATGCATAATTTATCAAAAAGGGCAAAGATGCAATGAAAAATTGATAGTCTATGAATTAAACATTAAGGAAGCAAGAATGATACCACAGAGACTGGAGATATTCTTGATGCCTTCAGGTTCCATTATTCATCTCAAAATCAGGATTTAAGTTCTGATATTAAAACGTCACTATTATATTTGGATTCTCTTAGAAATCCCATCAAAATTAAAAGTTGACTTACAGAAACAAATCAGTCAAACTGTAGATAACATTAAGGAATGAAAATCTAATAAAGCTTCAGGTATAGGTGAAATAGCAGAAATATATAAACTTCCTAAATCTATCACATCTGTTTTTCATAAAGCTTTGATTGAGATTCAATCTTAAGGGAAAAAATTCCACTTTCCTGGAAATATTCTCTAATTGGTCCTGTACTGAAATAGAATAAAATCTATAATAATGTTCTTCCTACAAACCTATTTCTCTTTTAAACAATAAGATATTCATGTATATCATTAGTGATAGAATAAAGACATACTTATCTCAAATAATTGATTCTGACCAAACAGGTTTTATATTTAAAAGACAAACTCATGATATTAGACTTATACTAACTCTTATAGATTTTTTTGAATAAAAGAAATGAAGTTTTGCTGGTTAGTCTTGCCAATAAAAAAGCTTTCAATTCTGTGAATTTAAAGTATTTAAAATTCTAGACTTGTTTGATTTTCCTAAAAAATCATTTCACTTTTAAAGAATATTTATAAAGATAACACTGCTTATGTTAAAACTGGCTCATTTACCTCAGAATGCATTTCTCTGAATAAAGGTACTAAACAAGGTTACCCTCTTTCTCCAATTCTATTTGCTTTTGCTATTGAAGTTCTTGCTATTTTAAACAAGCCCTAATATTTGGGCATATATGTCTTTAATCATTATTCTTGTAAAATTATGTTTGCAGGTGATATTTTATTAACACTTTCAAATTTAAAATTGAGTTGTTGAATTAAGAGTCCATAATAACATTTTTCTAATCTATTTCTAGTCTTCAATTCAATCAATCAAAATCCAGATTTACTGTCCCTAATAAAAGTGAGTATACTCAAAAAAAATCTTTCACAGATAATCAAGTCTCCTTGTTTGAATACTTGGGTATTACCTTACTTACTTCTACAGAAGAAATATTAAATGTCAACTATGATAATTTCATAAAAATAATAATAACATTTTAATTGGAATAAGCTTGTTTCCTTTGAAGATTGACTTCATAATAAAAATTGATTCTTTTATCTAAGATGTATGTAGTTCAAAGCTCAGTCTCTTCTTCCACATACACATCACATTAGAGAGAGAAGCAAATATTTATTGCAATGTCTATGCTTTTCTAATAAGCCCAGAATAGCTTTCCTACATCACATTAGACCATGGGATCTTGGAGAAATCAATTTCCAGATATATATACTTACATTAAAGCCTCTATTTTAAAATTATACTGAACTGTGTTGATCCTAATTATAATTCTAATTGGAAACCATTAAACTTAATACCTCTTAACAACAATGAGATATTAGGTAATAATAATTCAACCACTCAAGATAGTTTTCCATGGCATTTTCTTTGTATTTTTTTTACAACTTAATGTACCTTAACCTTCAAATTCTGGTTATTTAAGTCTTATACTAAAGAATTTTAAAAATGAAATCCTTTCTAATACAGATATTAAAATCTGGTTTGAAACTAATTCCTTTTAGCATTACCACAGACTTCATTAATAAAATACATGAATAAATGTTTGCCATTTGGGAAACTAAAAATGTTGTATGTTGGCAAAAGTATTTTAAAGAAACTCAACAACTTATTATAAAATTTAATTTAAAACCACAAGACTGGTTATTGTTACAATGTGTAAAAATGCGAAGGTAAGAACTATGTTATCCCTTGCTCACTTACATTATAAGGAAAATCCTAAATTAGTCCATATTTTTTATGAAATTATATATAACACATCACAAATTGCTAATTTAATTTTAAGACTATAGAAAATATTTACAACACAATATATTTAAATGTCAAAATTTGAAATCTTATTACATTGGGCCACTCTTCTTTTACTTCAAAGAATAAATCTCTATTATTATCCTCTGTTAAACAATTCTTGGTTTCATTACTGACATATATTTACCTGTAAAGTTTTGACAGAGTATTTTTAACTCAAAATAAAATAGCTAAATTAAAAAAATGATAAAGCTCATTGTTGGAGTTGTTTGCATGAAGGTAATGCTGATTTGATACATGTTTTCTTTAACTGTCCTTCCTTAAGCCTATTTTTGGTGTAATAGTGATGAATTTTGAAGGCTTTATTTTTGACACCTTTTCTTTATTCAAGTTTTTGATTTTGTTTAATGTAAATGATGTATGTGTCAAGAAAAATTATAATCTCTTTTTGTTACGGACAATTTTTGCGGTAGCAAGAAAATGCATTACAAAAAAATTGAAAACAACCACATTACCATTATTTGGAGACTTCTTATCTCTTAAAAGAAAGCACTGTTATAGAAATTAAAGAAAGTACAGCTGTGTACACTTAGCATAAAAATAGATGTTCAAGTGTATTCACTGTTGCAGTCATCACACTTGGGTTATCCTGCCAGGGGTAGCCCTCAGTCGGCCCGGATACCAGAGGCCTAGTATTTCTGCGTCGGTTACTGTCACTTCAGGACTGATGTCAGGTCATCAGGGGTTTAAAAACAGGCAGCTGACGCCATTACATCAGTTTTTCTTGCCCCAAATGTCAGAAGCCCACAAACAGAGAGCTAAGTTATGATGGAAAAAACACCACCAGTAAAAAACAAATTCCAGTAGCCCTGTAAGGGGTTAGAAAAAGACAGAGAAAGATAGACAGAGACACAAGGGGGCTGGAGGGTGGGAAACCAGGACTGCAACAGTGAATACACTTGAACATCTACATTTATGGTAAGTGTACACAACTGTACTATGTTCTTTGTGTTTCACTGTTGCAGTCATCACACTTGGGTTGATTCCCAAAGCTGAAGAATGGGTGGAGGCAGTCAAGAAGAGTTTGAGCTGGCTAGTATGCCCTGCAGGACTCCTGTTGCAAAACCTGCCCTGGATTTGGAAAAGATAGGCAGGTGGTAATGCTTGGTGAAGGTAAGAACAGAACTCCAAGTAGCAGCTTCCAGAATGTCCCTGGCAGGGAGTCCTCTGAGAAAGGCTGTAGAGGTTGAAGTTGCCCTAGTGGAATGCATTCGGACCCCCTGTGGGGGTGGTTTCCCATGGTGTTTGTAGCAAAAATAAATACAGTGTGTTATCCATTTGGAGATGGTTTGTTTTGATACAGCCTTGCCATCTGCCCCGGTGCAAAGCTGACTAGTAACTGGTCAGATTTCCTGAAGGGATTAGTCCTATCCAGGCAGAATCTGAGCTGTCTGTGCACATCTAAGGAGTGTAGGATCCACTCACCCTTATTTTGAGGATTAGGGAAAAAGGTGGGCAAATGGATAGATTGGTTGAGAGCCACACTGGACACCACTTTAGGCATAAAAGTGGGGTTAGTCCAGAGGGAGACCCTGTCAGCATGAAAAAATAATAAAGGGTTCCACAGCCATAAGTGCTTGTAGCTCAGAAACTCTTCTAGCTGAAGTGATGGCCAGAAGCAAGGCTGTTTTCCCAGAGAGAAATTTTAACTCTGCTGACGCTGCAGGCTCAAATGGGGGGGGGGGGTGGCATGAGCTTTTCCAACACAAAATTAAGGTCCCAAGCAGGGGTGGGAGCTCTTCTTGGTGGCATTAAGTTGTTAGCAGCAGACCGTGGAGACAAAATAAAAATAGAGTGTATCAGACAGACCAGTTTCGGCTAGTATATAGCACAAAGCAAGAACGATCCTGGAATAATCCAACACCACTCGAACTGATAAAGAGCAAAATAGCCACGAGAATACACCCAATAAAATTCTTTATTAGCGCTTTTGTCTCCAGTCAGAAAACCTCATCAGATAACAAATATTGCAGCCAACCCCACCCCATTTTTATACTTCCACAATCATGACTTCACTTCCTTTATAAATTAAAATACAATTCATATAAAGACAGCATCAATAACCATAACATTAAAATGTTATACATCATGAACACTGCAATATTTGTTATCTGATGAAGTTTTCTGACTGGAGACGAAAGCGCTAATAAAGAATTTTATTGTGTGTATTCTCGTGGCTATTTTGCTCATATAGCACAAAGCCTTTATAAATGTGATAAAGGCTTTGTGCTATATACTAGCCAAAACTGGTCTGTCTGATGCACACTATTTTTATTTTGGTCTCCACGGACTGCTGGTCATATATTTGTTCTACATAAGTGTTTTAGGACCCTGCAGATGCCTTACTTGCAGAGGCTTTCTTTGGGATTAAGTTGTTAGCCCCACTCAGCAACTGTTTGATGACAGGGTGAGAGAAGAGAACTGGCTCAGTGCTGTAATGAGCAGAGATGGAAGAAGCATGGATCTTAATGGAAGAGAAGGACAGGCCTCTGTGGAGTAGGTCTGCCAGGTAATCCAGGATGAGAGGGTAAAGAGGGTTGTGCTGTATCAGCTCCTTTAGTATGAATCCAGTAAAAGTACCTTTTCCACTTATCAGCATAGGATTTGCTTGTACTGGGTTCATCTGGCTTCACGTATGACATCCAGTACCTGCTTGCTTAGGCTGGCCACTGGAGGAGAATTCAAGGAATACGCCAGGCTGCAAGGTTCAGGGTCTGCAATTGTGGATGCAAGATCTGTCCCTCCTGCTGAGTCAGGAGGGTAGGGCTCTGAGGTAGCTGCCAGGGTGACACCGGTGACAGACTGCGCAGTAGTGGGTACCAGTGTTGGCATGGCCAGTCTGGGGCAAACAGGATTGCTCTTGGTCTTTCCTGCCTTATCTTGAGTAGTACTCTTGTAAGAACAGGCAGAGGGGGAAATGCATAGATTGAGAGGTTTGCCCACTGGAAGGATAGGGCATCCACTTTCCAAGCCTTGCTGTGAGGTAACCTGGTGCAGAATTTGCTGAGCTGATGGTTGTAGGGGGAGGCAAATAGGACCACCTTCGGGGTACCCCATTTCTGGGTCTGAAGGTGTTGTGGTCTAAATGCGAGATTTCTGCTTAAGTTATCCGCCAGAGAGTTTTGTTTGCCTGGCAGGAATTGAGCTTGCAGGTGAATATGCATGGCTGAGGCCATGTTCCATGGGGTCATGGCTAGCCTGCAGAGTGGATAAGTGTGGGTTCCCTCCTGCTTGTTTATGTACCATATCACTGTGGTGTTGTCGGTTTTTATTAGAAGGGGCCCCGGTGAGCGTAGGGATCTGAAAGCTGTTAGAGCGTGCTGAACAGCTAGCATCTCTTTTTAATGTGCAGATGAATTTGGTTTGGGCTCCAGTGGCCCAGAATGCATCTGCCGTCCATATGTGCACCCTGGCATAGTCTGATGCATCTGTGGTTAGTGTCTGGGCATTGTGGGGTTGTGTAAAGGAAAGTCCCTTGTTGTGGTTGCATGCTGCTGCCCACCAAAGAAACTCTTTCCTTAGACAAGGTATTACAGGTATGATAGTTTCCAGGTCCTGAGAATGTTGGCACCAAAGACATTTTAAATACCATTGAAGTTTCCTCATATGCAGTCTGGCATATGGAATTAGCAGAATGCAGGCGGCCATGAACCCTAGAGCCTGTAAGATTTTCCTTGCAGACAGCTGGGTTCTGGTGGCCATTTGAGTGAAGTAGCTTGTCAGATAGGCTTGTTTTTCTGGAGTAAGGAATGCCATCTGGGATGCTGTGTCCAAGCTTGCTCCCAGGAATACCATTTATTGACTGGGGACTAGTTTGGATTTCTTTTTGTTGATAGTGTACCCCAGGGAGGTTAGAAGGTCCTTTACAAATGTCAGATGCTGCAACAGCTTTTCCTGACTGTCTGCCTGAATCAGACAATTGTCCAGGTAAGGGTACATTTGAATCTTTTTCTGTCTGCAATAGGCAATGGCTGGAGCCAGGCATTTTGTGAAAACTCTCAGAGCAGTGGATAAGCCAAAGGCAAGTGCAGAAAACTGATAATGCATAGATCCTGCCCTGAAACGTAGATATTTCCTGCAGAAGTCCCTGACTGAGATGTGCAGATAGGCCTCCTTTAGGTCTAGGGTGGCTAACCAAGCATCTTTGGTCAGCATAGGGAGAAGCTGCTGAAGGGTGAGCATTTTGAATTTTGGTACCACCAGGAAGGTGTTTAGAATAGATAGATCTAAGATTAGGTGCCAGGTGCCCTCTTTTCTGGGTACCAGGAAAAGTCTGGAATAAAAACCTTGGCTTATATGTTCTGCAGGAACAGGCTGAATTGCCCTTATGGAGAGCAGGGACTGAACTTGGTTTTGTGCCTCTGCCCACCGGTTTGGAGGAAGGTCTGGGAACCCTTTTGGGGTTGGCAGTGTGTGGAAATAAAATTTGTATCCCTGGGATACTATGTTAAGGATCCATCAGCCGTTGGTGATGGCGGTCCAGTTTTTTGCATGGTGGGCAAGTTTTCCTCCTAGGGGCATGAGCAATTGGGCAGCGGTGAGGAGTGGAATGGAGAAGTCATTGTGAATTCTTTCCGTAAGGGAGTGGCCTAGCACTCCTTGTTTTAGAAGTGGAGGTACACCATTGTTTAGATCTCTGCATACCCTGAAACTGTAATCTGGGGGGTCCGTTTCCCCTGGGTCTAGTTTGAGATGGCATTGAGAAGGCTGGAAAGGACCAATGTTTCGAGGGGCAATGCCTACTAAATCTTGGAGGCTGCACTTGCAGAAAATCTTTGACCGTCTGCATAGACTTAGCCTTTTCTTCCATCTTTTTTAAAACCTCTTCTGCTTTGGTGCCAGATTGTCATTGTTCAGAACAGCGTCCAATAATTTTGACATGGTCTAGCAAGGTCATCTCCTTAAGCCAGGCATGCCTTCCAAGTACAGAACTTGTGACTGCTGCCCTGCAAGATGCTTCTAGGGTGTCAAACCCACATTGCAGGGTATGTTTGCTGACTTGGCTTGCAGAATGCATAAGCTCCTGTAAATCTTTAGTTTCTGCACAGTCAGGAAAGGTAGATAATTTTTGCTTAATAAGTTCCATAGTATGTTGCTGGTATTTCAGCAATGTGGAACTGACAATTCAATGCTTTAATGGCAAGAGTTGCAGAGGTGTATACTTGTTTACCCCAGCTGTCTAAAGCTCGGGAATCCCTGATCGAAGGGGTGGGATTCTTAGCTGTAGTAGCTTTTATTCCTTTAGGTCCTTGGGAGATGACCTCTGGGTCAGCAGAAGGATTTTTGAAGTGAAATTTGTGAGAGTCAGGGACTCTATAGTACCTGTCAGGTTTCCTTGGAGCAGGGGGTAAAGTATCAGGAGTTAGACTGGATTCCATAAAGACATCATTCACAACATCCAGAACAGGAGGGAAAGCTAAAGGTCTGTGCTGTGGTAAGTCTAAAAATTCCCTGAGCCTCTTTTTGGACTGAGGATAATCCTGGCATTTCCAGTGGAAATGCTCTCTCAATGAATGTAGGGTTTCACCAAAAGAAAAATCCTCTGGAGGGGATGCTGAAGGAATGGATTCCTCTGCACCTGAATCCTCATAGGCAGATAAGGGCATGTCTTCATATTCAGAAACCTCAGAGTCAGACTCTTGGTTAGATAAAGCTGCTGGGGATGTCTCTTTCTTTTAGCAGGGGAATGCTGGCTTCCCCTTATCAGCATGATCAGGTCTTCTGCCATTTTAAGCATTTGAGACTGTGGCAAGGAAGCAGGAGCTTGAGTATGGCTCATCGTTCTTTTAGGCGTAGCTCGTATTCTTGGCCTTAGAAACTCGGTAGTTTTAGAAATAACTGAAGACGCGAAAGAAGTCATCGGTTTGTGTCGAATATCGGTAGCCAGTACCTGCACAGCAGCTCTGGACCCACCCAAGGTAGAGACATCGGCAGGTTCTGTAGTCAAAGAAGAGTCTCGGTCCATACCGGACTCTGAACGGGTCTCGGTAGAGGCCTGCGAATCCACTGAAGCGGGCAGCAGGGGCTGGAAAAGTGCTTCACTGAGTACCGACGAACTGGCAATGAGCTTAACGGAAGTGTCATCAGCAGTTTTGGACCTGTGCGGTCTGTCTCTGTCTTTATCCTTACGTTTTTTCAGAAGATCGGTAGTTGGATGCCTTACCAAAGTCATTTCAGAATACGGAGATCGAGAATGAAAGCATTTAGCTACAATAAGGGCTTCATGTAGTAGGGGCATTGAACAAAGCACAAAACCAACAGCGAGGTACATTATGGTCTGGGCCTAAACAGGTGACCCAGTAAGAATGGAAATCTCAGTGTGGTATTTGCTTTCCACAGGCGAGACAATTGTTAACTTTTTCTGACATCGGTCAGAGCAAGAAAAATTATCCCCAACGGGGTACTTAGCTTTAAAAGACTTCAGGATGATTCAATTTCGCAAACAAAAACTCAGGTAGCGGCCGACTGGCACTCGTGCAAACTGCTTCTGCTTCAGGCTCCTTGGCAAGAAAGACTGATGTAATGGGGTCAGATGCCTGTTTTTCTACCTCTGACGACCTGACGTCAGTCCTGATGCGACAGCAACTGATGCAGAAATACTAAGTCTCTGGTATTTGGGCCGGCTGAGGGCTACCCCTGGCAGGATAACCGAAGTGTGATGATTGCAACAGTGAAACATGAAGAACATCAAACGTTACATCCCAAACCATTCATCAATAATCACCACACCCTGGGCAAGAAATACATCAATATCTTTTTTAAAGGCTGCGGTCAAAGGCCAACTATTATGATGTATAATTTGTGACCTATAATCCTATGTTATTTTTTACCACTGTTCTTGTGTTCATCTCATATTAACATGTATTGTTAACTGTTTATGTCTTTTACTCCATATCAGTTCTATATGTATATTATAACTTATTGTTTTATGATTTTTGTTCTATGCATATTGATTCTGTAAATGTAACTTGGAGCTCTTCTCCCTGGGCCTCCACTGAAAACGGGCCTTTCTGACTCACCCGGATACTTCCGGTAAATAAATCTTAAATAAATACAAATATATCAACTTACATCAACAGAATCTTTTTCTCTGATCTTTAATGAAGTAAGAGGAAGAAAGAAAGAAAAGGAGTGAAAAAGAAAGAAGGAAAACAGAAAATTATTTTATTATTTTCTTTTGGAACTTTAATAATATTCTTTACTGTATTCAGGCCACTGTATATATTGTTTACAGTTTGGATTTTTTTTTTACTTAATATTAAATCACTTATTATATCACTATCATAATTTAATACGTTACTAAAAAAAATCAATAAAGTTTCTTTGAACCAAAAAAAATTCATACTCTGCAAAAGACTACAAAAAGGTGACATTTTCCTCTTTGATGAGGTAGCAGAAGGTCTAGGTGAAAGAAAAGAGGCCCCGTGAAAGTGTTGTGATGCAGCTGTTTGAGAGAAT
This sequence comes from Protopterus annectens, assembly GCF_019279795.1. NCBI lineage: Eukaryota > Metazoa > Chordata > Ceratodontiformes > Protopteridae > Protopterus > Protopterus annectens. The sequence goes on from NC_056750.1 coordinate 685,526,694, forward strand.
CTCAGATGGTCTGGTGTCAATTGCATCACCTGTAGGTTCCAGTACTTCCACCAGCCCGAGGTCATTTCTGACACCTGTCTAAGGTACTCTTCAGCAAAGAGACAGTAATCTGATAATGGAGAATATGCTTTAGTTCATGCAATCATGAGCACTGGACTTTGACAGCCAAGCGCTATCATTTAGTTAGCATTTTGCAGAGATCACAAGTCTGATGAAACAACATTAGCTCTCCTTTTCCAGGGAATCATTTGTAGCAATCATGGATTTTTTTAAGTTTCCATTGCAGAAACCACTCCAAATCACTGTGTCTTTTTCTAAACATGGTTCATCTAGAACAAGCATCCATGAAGGGGACTTTTCTTTACCCTCCCTCACAAAGTGCAGTTTTGTACCTACCATAAATGTAGATGTCCGATAGGTATGCATCTGCAGTCCTTACATATGTGTTGTCCTGCCTCAGGCAGCCCTTCGGTTGGCCGGATTCCAAAGTCTGGATCCGGCGTAGGCTGAAGTCGCCCTTTCCCTGACGTCAGAGCACCTGGGGTATAAAAGAGTCAGCCGACGCCATCTTCCTCAGTTTTTCTTGCCCCAGATGCCAGGTGACCTCTAAGGAAGGCTAAATTTGGAGAAATGCAAAATATTCCAAACATGCACAGTAATATAAAACAAATACACCATAAGAGATAACCCCAGCTAGCTATAAGAGGGATAAGCACCCAAGAAATACCACAGAGGGGAAGGAGGGAGGGAAAACCTGACTGCAGATGCATACCTATCAGACATCTACATTTATGGTAGGTACAAAACTGTACTATGTCCTTCAAGGATGCATCTGCAGTCCTTACATATGGGTAGAATACCATAGCCAAGCTGGGGGTGGTAGGATCTAAGAAAATGATGGTGTAGCTAAAATGCCCTGCAGGACTGCCGTAGCGAAGCCTGCTCTGGGTCTGGAGTATAAGGATAAATTGTAATGCTTGGAAAATGTATGCACGGAGCTCCATGTAGCAGCTTCTAAAATGTCCTTGGTAGCCACCCCTCTTAAAAAGGCTGTGGAGGTGGCTGTGGCTCTGGTGGAATGAGGCCTGATGTTAGCTGGCACAGTTTTTCCATGATAAGAGTAGCAGAATCGAATGCAATTTCCTATCCATTTTGAAATTGTCTGTTTGGAAATTGCTTTGCCTTGAATGCCTGCAGCATATGCTACCAACAGCTGGTCAGTTTTTCTGAAAGTCTTAGTTCTGTCCAAGTAGTAGCGCAACTGTCTGTGAATGTCCAGGGTATGCAGAAGTTTCTCTCTTGTTTTGCGGATTTGGAAAGAAGGTAGGCAGGTGAATAGCTTGGTTCAATGAGACCCTGGATACCACCTTTGGCATGAATGAAGGATTGGTTCTCTAGAAGACTCTGTCCTGATGAAAAATAAGAAATGGTTGTACTGCCATGAGTGCCTGCAATTCAGATACTCTTCTTGCTGAGGTTATGGCCAGAAGAAAGGCAGTCTTCCAAGACAGGAACTGTAACTCTGAAGATGCTGCTGGTTCAAAGGGAGGTAGAGTCAACTTTTCCAACATGAAGTTAAGGTCCCATGTAGGCACTGGTGGTTTTCTTGGAGGATTGATGTTTTAATTCCTCTTAGAAACTGCCTTAGGAGAGGATGAGAGAAGACAGGTGGATCAGTATTGTATTCTGCTGAAATTGCTGAAGCATGAATTTTTATGGAAGAGTAAGAAAGGCCATTGTGGAGCATTTCTGCCAAGTATTCCAGGATATGTGCCATACTCATCACTGTGGCATCTAGGCCCTTTGCGGTGCTCCAAGTGTGGAATCTTTTCCATTTTGCTGAATATGCCTTTCTCGTGGAAGGTCTGCGAGCTTCCATGATGATATCCTTCACTCTCTTGGATAGCTTTTCCTGGTGAGGAGTCAAGGTATTCTCCAGGCTGTCAGCTGCAGGGTTTTCAGGCTGGAGTGCAGAGTTTTGTAATTGTGCTGTGTCAGAAGGAGTGACCATTGTGGTAGAGGCCACGGTTTCGTGTGTGACAGGCTCCGTAACAGTGGGTACCAGTGCTGTCTTGGCCAGTCCAGGGCTATTAGAATCACTTTTGGCTGCTCTGTCCTGATTTTCAGTAAGACTATGGTCATTAGTGGAAGAGGTGGAAATGCATACACTGTTAGAGTATTCCAGCTGAAAGAGAGGGTGTCCACTTTCCATGCTTGTGGGTGGTATGTCCTTGAGCAGAATTTCTTCAGCTGATGATTGTGGTGGGAGGCAAAAAGATCCATGTCCGGCCTCCCCCAAGATTGTGTTATCTGAAGAAAGATGTCTGGGTGTAGCATCCATTCGTGTGGATCCATGGTATTTCTGCTTAGGCTGTCCGTCAGTATATTGTCTTTTCCTGGCACAAACTGGGATTGCAACTCTATATTGAGTTTTAGGGAAAGTTCCCAAAGATTCATTGCTAGTCTGCAAAGAGGGTAGGAATGGGTACCTCCTTGCTTGTTTATGTACCACATAACTGTGGTATTGTCTGTCCTTATTAGCAGGTGGCCTTGATGTAGAAAGTGCTTGAAGGCCTCGATTGCATGAATCACTGCCAGCATTTCCTTTTGGTTTATGTGCATGCGCAATTCTTTCTGAGACCATAGTCCTTGGATGCATCTGTCCTCCATATGTGCTCCCCATCCATGGTCTGAAGCGTCCGAGGTAATGGTTTGGCTGGTTACTGGTTTGCTGAAAGGCAGACCCTGTTTGACTGGCTTGCTTGTGCCCACCACAGGAATTCCTTTTGAAGGCATGGAATGAGTGGTATCAAAGTTTCTAGGCTGTGATTGTGCTGAGACCATAAACTCCTTAGGTACCATTGTAGTTTTTCTCATATGCAGCCTTGCTTGTGGAATCAGAAGAATGCACGATGCCATGTAACCCAGGGCCTGCAGGATTTTCCTTGCAGTCATCTGAGTTTGTTTTGTCAGATTTTTGAAGTAATCTGGTAGTTGTCTTTGTTTTTCTTCTGTGAGAAAAGCCATTTGGGTGGTTGTATCTAGTTCCGCACCCAGAAAAGTTATTCTTTGGGATGGCACAAGTCTTGACTTGTGAATGCTGACTGTGTATCCCAAGGCCTGCAGTAGGCGGATGGCATAATTCAAATGTTTTTCCAAAGTTTGTTGGCTGTCCGCTTGTATAAGGCAGTCGTCCAGATACAGGTATATTTGAATCCCCTGAAGTCTGCAGTGTGCAATTACTGATGCCAGGCATTTCGTGAATACTCTGGGTGCAGTAGATAAGCCAAAGGGCAATGCTGAGAATTGATAATGTTCTGAACCTGCAAGAAATCTGAGGTGTCTTCTGCAACTTTGTCTGATAGGGACATGCAGGTATGCCTCCTTGAGGTCTAGAGTTACCAGCCAAGACCCTTGCCCAACATGGGAAGGAGTTGCTGTAGGGTCAGCATTTTGAATTTTGGCACAATGAGATAAGTATTGAGTGCAGACAAATCGAGAATAGGCCTCCATTGTTTTTCTTTTCTTGGGACAAGGAATAGTCTGGAATAAAATCCTTGGCCTTGTTCTGCGAGAGGAACCTTTTCTATAGCTTTCATTTGCAATAGGTTGGCAATTTGTTTTAAAGCCTCTGCCCTTTGACTTGGTGGCAGGTTTGGCATTCCTTTTCTTTTTAGTAATGCCAATTTCTTGAGAATAAAGACAATTTTCGGCCCAAAGGTGCTTCTAATTGAGCCCTGGTTGGCGGGATCAAGGTGAAGTCATTGAGTCTGTCCTTGTGCAGCAGTTGTTGGTCCTGCACTACCTCTCTGGTTAGGAGGCTGCCATTGACGTCTTCTGTAGGAGCCTCTAGCTTGCCCTCTACCTCTGGCACGCCTCTTCTTGCCTCTTTGATATCTGTCTTCTGGAAAGGACCAATTCTTAGAAGGCCAATTTCTGCTGAATCTTGGTGGTTGTACCTGGAGGAAATCTTTGACTGTTTGTACAGATTTAGCCTTTTCCTCAAATTTCTTTAAGACCTCCTGAGCAGTGGAGCCAAATAACTTTTGCTTTTCCAGTGGAGCATCCAAAAGCTTAGCCTTAACGTGATCTGGCAGAGATTGTTCCTTCAGCCAAGCATGTCTACGTATGACTGCACCTGTCATTGCTGACCTACATGAAGCTTCCAATGCATCATAACCACACTGCAAGAAATGGTTGCTAACCTGTTGTGAATTATGTACCAGATCCTGAAGTGACTTACGGTCTAGGGGTTCAGGAGAAGACAGCTTTTTCTGCAATTCATCCAACAAATACTATTGGTACTGTATCATATGAAATTGACAATTTAAAGCCCTCATAGACAGAGTGGAAGAAGTATACACTTTTTTACCCCATCTCTCTAAAGCCCTGGACTCCCTTTCAGAGGGGAGTGGATTTTTAGTAGTGGCAGCTGCAACCCCTTTAAGACCCTGGGAAATAGTTTCTGGGTCAGCAGAGTGGGCCTTGTAAAGGAAATGATGCGAGTCTGGGATCCTGTAGTACCTATCGGGTTTAACAGGAGCCGGAGGAAGGGTGTCAGGGGTAGTGCTAGACTCAGACTACACATCATCAATGACACTTAAAACAGGAGGAATAGCCAAAGGTCTACGCTGAGGTAAATGAAGAAAAGTCCTTAATCTCTTCCTGGAATCGGAGAATTCCTGGCCCTGCCATTGGAAATGCTCTCTCATGGAGTGAAGGGCCTCCCCAAAGGACAGCTCTTCAGGAGGGGAGGCAGAGGGAATGGATTCCTCTGCATCAGAATCCTCGTAGGCCGTGAAGGCCTCCTCCTGGTAATCTGATAGAGCAAAGCCATCAGAGGCCTCATCAGAGTACTGAGGATCAGCGGACTCAACCCTGGGCCTTTTGTCTAGAGGGGGTTGAGAGCCCCTGTCCGGATGAGGTTGGGATCCCCTGATTAAGGAAATAAGGTCCTCAGCCAAACTTAGAATCTGTGAACCTGTAGTGGATCCCTGAGAAATAGTCTTGGGAGGCAGAGTTTTTTGTTGCTTAGCAGCTTTAGCCCTAGAGAATGCTTTAATGGACATGGATGCAGGGGGCCCGGCTGCTCCACGTGCTGGGGTAGTCTTGTCTAAGGGAATGGTGTCAGTAGTTTCCTGAACACCGGTTTCCGAGGGTAAATCCATAACCAACTCAGAAGAAGCCTCCGGGGCCGAGGCTGTCGGTTGTACCGTTTCCACGGTCGGAAGTACCAAGGACTCTGTTTCAGCCGAGACCGAGACACTCGCGGTAGGCCTAGGCGTGGTTTCAGCCGAAACCACGGTCCGCGTGTGTCGGTCCTTCTGTTTTTTGGTTAAATGAGAAGTCGGAGTCTCCGACGGCATTTTATAAGAGAAACTAGCCCCAAAAAATTCCTCTGCAAACTCCGACCGATGCCTAAGAGTGCGTCGATTAAAGGAGGCACAGGCAGTACAGGCCGAGACGTCGTGGTCTGGGCCTAGGCAAGGGAGGCAGTAGGAATGGAAATCCTTATGAGGTATTTGTTTCCCACAAGTCAAGCAATTATTAACTTTAAGCGTTTGATCTGACATCGGCTGAGGCAAGAAAGAGTCCCCAACGGGGTACTTAGCTTTTTGAAGTCTTCAGTAGCTGAATTTACAGGAGCTGGCCGACCGGCACTTGCGAACTGCTTCTGCTTCGGGCACCACGCGGGCAAGAAAGACTGGAGAAGATGGCGTCGGCTGACTCTTTTATACCCCAGGCACTCTGACGTCGGGGAAAGGGCGACTTCAGCCGACGCCGGACCCAGACTTTGGAATCCGGCCGACCGAAGGGCTGCCTGAGGCAGGACAACCCATATGTAAGGACTGCAGATGCATCCTTGAAGGACAACCATCACTGGTAATGGTTCGGTTACCTTGTTTGACAGCCTTCACTTTTATTGTTACAGAAATCTTCAAAGGTGTATGATTTATTAAAAGTTAAACATTTTAAATCATACCTTAATCTTTTTCAGTATCTTAAGTCAAATGTCTCCTTTATTTCCCTTAGGTTTCACTGTACCATCTAGCTTTTGCTCACAACTTTATGCAGTATTCAAAGTTGCAAGAAAAATAAGAAAAACACTTTAGGAGCAGTTTGACAACTACAACCACACTTCATAACTAAAGAGTGAAGTTGTTCTATAACAATACTCTACCCTAAACTTAAGTGAAAATGAATATTTCTCGCTAGAAGAAAGATAGTTACTAGCAGGATATTCTTTGGTCATAACTAACAAGACTGATCATGATCTGAACCTTACTTTTGAATCTGTGAGAATGAAACATGGTTCTCAGAAGCACCACACATACACATATGTAGCTTGTGTTTAATGCCAGTGGTATAGCCACAACATGTGACGGGCATTAGCCTCACACACCAGGTTTTATTCTTTGACAATCTGTCAGGATGACAATGAGAATGAACACTGGTGAACAGAATTTCAGCTCGATTATCTACAGGGAATGACTAAGCTTTGCCAGCCCTTTAATCAAGTTTAGCAGCTAATGTCTCAACTGTATTTTAAATGTTCCTATAACAACCTGTGATGAGTGTCACTGAAAAAGATGAAAACATTTTCATGCGACCCTTTTTCACGACTTTTTTATCCATCAAAACTGCAGTTTCAGAGAGGTACAGCTGAGGAATTTATAACTGTTTTCACAATGGTGCTGAAGCTGATCAGTTCTCTGTCAATGAAGGAACACTGATATTTTACAGTACAAATCTATCAGAATGACTATGGTATACAAAATGTGGTCACACTCGACAATTTTTTTCAAAAGATTGAAAAGGTTTATCAATTTTACACCAAAGGGCATTGACCTTGTAGGGCCAGTTATTTAACAAAGGGGGTTATAAGCTAAAGTCCCCCATGCCGGGAATTCAGGAGAGGTTTTCTTCTTTTAAGAGGTCTTCTTGAGCTTTTGGCAGTTTTAAACAGTTAAGTTTACTATCAGAAGCAACCCAAATATAACTACAGCAGCATACAAGACTCAGTTGCAGTAATGCATAAATAAAACAAGTACAATGGGAATTACTCACTATCACATTAGACAGCACTGTACATGGTACTGTGCAAACAGTCTCCAACATACAGTACTTGAGGACTTCCAATAAAGCCATGTCCAGTGTTAAATGCCAAGTCTCGCATGAACTGCTGGATATTATTATTCTTGACTAAAGTATTTCCTTTCATGTCCACTTTTATAAATCTTTTAACCCCAATGACTTAAAACAGACCTAACCACTGTTACACATCTCCTTTACATGACATCCTTCCATGTTTTAAGCAGATGTCCACTCATGGCAATGGGCTTCACAGAATGGCCACCTACATTTCTGTTATGGCTCCACAAATCTAGTCTTTACATTCTGTGTCCACTTTGTTTTTAAAAAGAACAGCATTTCACCTGTAATACTTTTGAAAAAGAAGACAACACCTAACTCATGCTTACAATGAACAAACACCAACCTAATGTACAAGAGATAATATCTCCCAGTTCTACTGCTTTTTCAAATAGAGTGCTGTTGCTTTTAAAATGCCTTACAGCTGGATGCTGTTTGCTCACCTTAAATGTGCATATCAGTGGCTCAGCAGGTAGCACACTTGCCTTTTGTGATGGAAGCTCAAAAGGCTATGAGTTTTACTCCCACCAGTGGTGATTGGCTTACTTTTCCATTTCCAACACTGCAGTGCAGCATTAGGGGTGCTGCACTTGTGACTGTGCTGTCCTTCATATTAGATATTAAACTCATGCTTCATCTGCTTGAGCTGGTAGTTCAAATGAATGTAAAAAATCGCACTTATCAAAAACAGTAGTTCATATTTCTGATAGTCTGGCCAAATTTCCCTCAGTAAATAAAAATAGCTCCTTCGGTGTTCCCTGACAAGAGGCTACTAGCCTAGTGGGACTAACCTGATCAATAAACACAAATAATAATAATAATAATATTAATATTAATAATAAGTTAAAAGTATGCCTTTTGTCTGGTAGTTAGCTCAGAGGATTAAGATTATGAGCTGTTAATGAGATGCGTCCTTTGGTACAGGTTTGATTCTCTCGGCCTCCATTAGCCTATTGTGCCACCTTGAGCAAGCCACTTAACCAGACAATGCTTTGGGCAATTGGATAGGGTCCTCAATGGCCTCCTGGACTGCATGTCTAGTAATTACCTATGAATCTGTAAAAAAAGCATTTATATTAATACCCATAATTCCCTGCACTGCACTCATATAACAGCTACACCTGTACAGTTTTCAGTAAAGGGACTTCTGTTTCAATGTGTCTTCATATACTTTCTCCTGGAGGACCTAGGAGAGGTGATTTAACAAACAGCACTTTACATAACTCCTGTAATTATTTAGCAAATGAATCATCTAATTCCTATGACGCTATCTCTGTCAAAAGCCATTACCGCCAAGCCCTTAAACTATCACTCGAATTAATTTCACAAGGGATACATACCTTCATGTGTGTGAAGTTTCTCTGTTGGTCAAACTGAAATTCCATCTCCACATAGCCAGAATTGAAGCTCCCATTCTGCCAGCCCACATAATCATAACCTGGCCACAACCACGACAAACGACCCTGAGAAAAATCATCGAGTCCAAGAACTCCATCTGTCAGCTGGCCTAGACCACCAAATATATTCCTGGAGGGAGAAGGAATAACAATTACTGTTCAATATAATCAAGTTACAAAAGAGGTTCTGAAGTGTTCTATTCTCCCATCTTACATGCACTGAAAAGCAGCACAAGACGAAATTCAGTAAAACTTCAGTCTGCAATATCAGGATATACTCTGGGGAGTACAGTACATACTGCAGTACAGAACATAGCAAAAAGTACTCTGCATTTCTTTTGTAGAATGTGTTAAAATGTGTGACAAAGGGACAAAATAAGTTAGTTCACATAATTCTGTCATGTTTGTAATACAATGTCTGCGGATTACACCACATAATACACCTCTATGAAATCATGCTTTAAAATGCCACAAAAGCAATGCAGAAGAATGTTCTTTCCTCAAGGTAAACCTACTTTTGAGAGTTTAAATGAGTGACATGCCCCTTAAGTTGTGATACTTGATAGCTATAAAACTGAAGAGGCAGAAATTTAACTGCACAAAGAACTGATCAGCCAGGGTTATCAGAGGAAGTCCTGTTTACTTAATGAATCAGCAAAATACATGAGACCGTTACTGGATCCCTTGATTAGCGCTTTGTTGTCCATAACATATTTTGACATTAAAAGCAATGCCTGTCATTATTATTATACTGGACAATATCTCACTTAGGATCCCTGGCCTTGTAAATGTAAGCTGTTTTAAGCTGGTGGTTTTCATTTGCTTTATTAACACTGGACAGCTTAAGTATATGTTTTGTACATGTTCAACAAACTACATCAGCTGACCTTTGATAGGAGCCAAATTCAGTGGGTCTATAATTTGAATATCCTCCCTGCTACCTTTAATTCTGCTACCTTTTCTCTAAACATCTAATGTTTTAGGGTACAAGCACCTCCTGTTTTAACATGTTACGTCACGTGCCAGACTAAGTCAGCATGTTTAGCCTGAGTATCTATCAGTTCACACCCAACATAAGCTCAGCCTGCAAAGCAATACAACAAAGATAAGATGGTTAGTTATAAAAGGACAAAAAAGGTGGGTGAAAGAACTGTGTGAAAGCAGACATCTTAGGACATCAGTAGGTCAAGATGCTAGCAGCAGCTTGGAATTTAGGTAAATGACAGCATCAGAGAAGTGGACAAGGAGAGTTAAAATGCAAGGAAAAAGTCTGGGATAAAGCAAGAATATTAAGTCACTGCACAATTACAGCAGTTTGCTATTTAGTATGCCAACAGGGTGGCCTTGAACAGAGAGTACTGATACATTCTTGATGACAGATGGTAGCAAGTTCCATCTTGAAAGCATTACAGAGCTCATAGCTTTACTGCAAAAGTATGTGAATGTGTGCATGCATGTGTGAGCGTGCACGTGTGTGTGTGTGCGCCTGTGTGTGACAGATGCTTACTTTTAAGTTTGGCAACACTACATTATCTTAGGTTCATACTATGCTATCTGCCCTAGGGCATTTATAAGCCTAGCCAGAGTGTGTTTGGCTTTCGACACCCATTTTAAATTAATTTTGCTATGCCCTTTTTCGAGGTTAGTATACTGTGCCTCTGTCTAACAGTGACACAGAAGTGATACCCGGGGTAAACCTATGATCTCCCATCCACTCATCAAGATTCCTCTTGAAGAGAGTCAATGAGGGATTCTGCCTAACCTGGACTGGGATTTTATTCCAGAGTGAAGAGAGCCTCTGGGTTATGAATCTGTCCCTCCAGCATGTCCTATATATTTCAGTGCTGAGGTTCAAGTCTCTCGAGCGCGTAGCTCGATGGGATTTGGATTTTCTGAGGTGCAGCATGTCCATTAATTCCGGGTTGGACATGGCTTTATATGTCAGGCACAGAGCGCCTCTGAGCAGGTGGTATGCCACTGAGTAGAGCTGGAGTTTCTTTAACCGGGCAGCATATGGCATCTGTTTGAGCCCTTTGATCCTCTTGGTGAGGTACTTTTGGGGTCTTTCCAGTTGCTGCAGGTGTCTGGTAAGGTACATCCCAAAAGGGGCATTATATTCAATTATGGGCCTGATGAGGGATGAGTAAAGAGGCACGATGACCTCCCCTGATCTAGATGTGAATCCCTTCATGATTAGGTGGGCTATATAAAATGTTTTTCTAACCACTTTGGCCACGTGGTTTTCAAATGAGAGATTGCTATCAACTTGGGTCCCCAAGTCCCTAATTACTTCTTCCGTACTTAATGGATTACCACCTATGTGGTAATTTGTGGGCACTTTGTTTTTGCCGAAGGGGATGACTATACACTTTTTGGCGTTTAGCTTGAGGCCATGGCTCTGGCACCAGTTGTCTGTTTCTATGAGGCCCTTTTGTAGGATGCTTGTGTCGGCTGGAGAGTCGAATATGGCACCTAGTTTGCAGTCATCCGCAAACTTGGTCAGCCACAGTCCTTCCGTGTTGGCCTGTACCTCCGAGAAATATATACCGAACAAGATAGGTCCCAGGACTGAGCCTTGTGGGACACCACTTGTAACTTATTTGGAGTCTGACATGGCTCCAGCAATTCTAACCATGTGGGTTCTGTCCTTGAGCCAGTTTGCAACCCATCTAGTGACATAGGGGTTTATATTTAAGCTGGTGAGCTTATCTATAATGCCCGAGTGAGGTACTGTATCGAAGGCTTTTGCGAGGTCCAGGTAGGCTGTGTGGACCACCTTCCCCTCGTCAATGGCCTTGGTGACTGTTTCAAAGAAATCAACCAGGTTTAAGAGGCAGGATCTGCCCTTAACAAAGCCAAACTGGGTAGGATCCAGTGTCTGCAGGTCCCCAATATCTTTATTTATGAGGTCCATGATGATCCTTTCCATAGCTTTGCAGACCAAGCTAGTCAGGCTTATGGGGTGATAGTTTCCAGGATCCGTTGAGGCACCACCTTTGTGGAGAGGGACCACTGTTGCTGTACACCACTCTTTGGGTACATCTCCTGTAGTAAGGCTGAGATTGAACAGTAGTTTTATGTTTGGGTTTAGCTCTTCTTGGAGTTCATGTAGGACGCAGCCCGGGACACCGTCTGGTGCCATTGATGCTGTGTTTTTGCTTTGAAGAGGGGTGCTCTTACCTGTGCATCTGAGATGTCAGGAGGGCAGCACTCTGCTGGGTTAGATATTTGCCCTTTTGGTGGGGAGTTTGCTGAACCTGTCAGCTAGGATGTTGGCAATGTCTGTGGGTTCAGTGTATTTTTTGTCATTTTGGACTAATTCTGAGCATATCTGGGAATTCCCACCCAGGTTCCTAACATAACTAAAGAAAGCCTTGTGATTATCCTTAGTGTTCTGTGCAATGTTTCTCTCGAAGCTGGCCTTAGACGATTTTATGAGTGCCCGTAGTTTTTTGCTAATACTGATCAGAGATGCCTTCCCTTTTTGGGATTTTGCTCTATCATGTAGTAGCTTTTTCCTTCTATTGTACAGTTTGTTTATGGCTGGGGTCCACCAGACAGGATGCCTGCCTTTGGAGGATTGGGTCTTGGTTTTATTTGGGATTGCATGATCCATGCATTCCTGAATGTTTTCATAGAATGCGTTTATAAAGGGTTCTGCAGTCTGGGCCGTATTTTCCACAGGCCCTGGGGCTTTGAATGATTCCACCTCGGTTTTGAGGAGTGTGAAATTTGGTTTAGAGAAGTTTTTCACTGTGGTTTTCTGGGCAGGGGGTGGGGTCGGGATGTGAATATCCAGTGAGATTAGTTTATGGTCTGATCTTACCAGTGAGGGATATACTTCTGGTCTGGAGCATACAGCCCCCAAGTTGGTGATGATCTGGTCCAGTATGTTTTCCCCTCTTGTGGGAGTGGTAACAAGTTGTTCCATAGCATTTGAGTTTATAAATTCTAGGAACCTTTGGGCTAGGGTGTTGGAGATAGAGAAATGCTCACAGTCTATGTTTGGGTAGTTGAAGTCGCCCAATATAATGGTGTTTGGAGAGACCTTCATATTTTCCAGTGTTCTCAGGAAGGTCGAGTAGGGTTCCTGGGTTTGGGAGGGTGGTCTGTAGCAGGCTATAAACTGGAAGGCAGTTTTACCCACTGTTAGCTGCACATGGATAGTCTCCGATGCTTCGTGCTGTGCCGCCAACCTGGAGGTGTGGGTATCTTTGACGAATATTGGTACTCCCCCTCCTTTTGTGGTTTGGTCCAAGTTTTGGGGCCGAAAAGCATGGTATGAGGTATAACCTGGTAGTGCTGGGGTGCTCTCGGGAGCCTTGAACCAGGGTTCTGTTACTGCACAGATATCGATGTTCTCCATGCTAAGAAGAGTTTCGAGTGTGTGCATCTTGAGGTTTAGACTTCTGGCATTGAGTAGTATTACTCAGTTTCTTATCCCTTGTGATACCTATGGTGGTGGGTTTGTCTTTTGAGCCTTGCCTAAAAAAGGCACTATGGGGGTGGCAAGAGCCTTTGCCAATATCCGAAAGCCCAGGGGTGACAGGTGCAAGCCATCCCTAGCGAAGCATCGTGGCTTGTCGAGCATGTCATCTCAGGCTGACAGGCATTGGATCCCCTTTGAATGACACCAATACTTAAGCCAATTGTTGAAATTTATCATCGTCTTCATATTGTGGCATCATTCTTGGTGAGGGTAAGATGCTACTCAAGGTCAGGGTCATACCGGCCTGGGCTACATGCTCAGAGAGCTCCTCTATGTCTCTTTTCATGTAGTCCAGGGAGGTACGTCACAGGTCATTCACACCAGCATGGACAATGACTGAGTCATATTTGTACTTGCCTTGGAGTGACCTGAGTGCTTGTGTTATGTGGTGGATCCTAGCGCCCGACAGGCAGCTCACCGTGACCTTCTCCTTGTTCAGCCTGGTGAGCGGGACGTCAGTGTGCCTGACAATAGAGTCACCTATTACAAGTGTATCAGGTGTGTTGTTTAGCCTTAAGGGCTGTGACTGTTCGGCACACTAGCTTTGTGAACTATGTGTTGCACGTGTTTTGTTTTGGGGTAGTGGTTGCTTGGGTGTCTGCTTTGGAGGTCTCTGCTGCTTAGGCAGATTTTTACTTAGAGCCTCCGAGTATGTTTTTGTGTGTTTATGTGTTTGGTTTGTGGTCGTGGTAGGTCTATGTGAGACTGGAATTGTAGTGAGTGTGGTTTCCTTCTCCTCCTGACTGGTTACACCCATACTGAGTTGAGAGAGCTTAGCCTCCAGTTTGGCTATATGGTTGCATCTCTCACATGTGTTGGAATTTGTTGGGAGGAGGAGAGGGTTGTCTGTGTACATGAGGCAGTTGTAACATTGCCTCAAGATTCCCAGATTCACTAGCTGGACCGGAGAGGAGATTGACAACTGACCTTTGGACATGCTAGAATAGTATTGGGAATTCCTTTATAATTGAAAAAAAGGGCCAATGGGGAACAAGGTACTCAAGGGGAGTTTGTGAGGGTGTAGTGCTTTTAATTTTTTAGTGCGGACTTATATAATTGCTTTAGTGAGCAAGTGCCAGGCTTTTGAGTAGGAATAGGGTGTTTATTATGAGAACTAGATATGTTCTAAGGGAAAAAGTGAAGAGCAGACTTTGTGGAGCTGAGAATGGTTTAAACCCAATTAAGCGGAGCTGCCTGATGCTGCGCTATGCGCAAAATCCCGCAAAGCTACGCCAAAGCGGGTTTTATACAGGAGGACTTGAAAGAGCTAGAAATTGGCCCAAAACGGCCAATAGACTACCAGATTCTTATGCTGGGAACACTTCTCCAGGGATAGATAGGCTGCTCTAAGCTCCCCACTGCCACTGGTGAACAAAGAAGCCTCCCTTTATCCAAGAAAGGAAATGGGCAACACAGGAACTTTCCAAAAGTCCAGAATACAGCAAAGCCTGTATTTGGACTACTCTAGGTCAGGAAAGACGGGAAACAAGGATAATTTTTTTGTTTTTTTCATTTTTGCAACAAACAGCAGGAAAATGCAATAAATATGTAACACAGGCTAGTGCACTTGAGTGTGTAGCCTCAACAGGTAAATGCAACAAACAGGACAAACTTTAAAAGTGCAGGTGCAAAAACAACTTTAAACAGTTTAAAACAGTTCAAGAAGAAGAAATACTTGCAGTTTAGCTAGATCGGACAGTCGCCCAGATAACCCAAGTGTGACAACTGCAACAGTGAATACACTCAAACATCTACATTTATGGTAAGTGCACACAACTGTACTTTCTGCAGGACATCCTGTACTGACCTACTGCCTTGGGTTGCTAGGAAGTAAGTGTGTATACAGGCATGTCGAGAGCTTCTGTTGCAATGTATCACACTAGCACGTCTGCCCTCAAAGTTACAATGCAAAATAAAACATACAACACACAAAAGACACACTCCCTAGTACTGACAAAACAACAGAAAGAGTTTATACGCACATTCCTGTTTATACGCACATTCCTGTGAATGGAGTTAGGCTATAAAAGTCCCTTGTCCAGAGACTGTTCAAACCAAAGATCCTTATTGTTTAAAGTTTATGCTGTGGACAAAGGGGAATTGAGACTTTGGATTAAAATAATCAGAAATCTTGCTAGGTTTTGCACCCAACAGGTTTGACAACAAAGTTCTCGACATGCCTGTATACACACTTATTTCCTAGCAACCCAAGGCAGTAGGTCAGTACAGGATTGTCCTGCAGAAATTACAGTTGTGTGCACTTACCATAAATGTAGATGTTTGAGTGTATTCACTGTTGCAGTTGTTACACTTGGGTTATCTGCCTGGAGGTAGCCCTCAGTCTGCCTGAATACCAGAGACTTAGTATTTCTGCATCGGATGCTGTCGCTCCAGGACTGACGTCAGGTCATCAGGGGTAATAAAAACAGGCAGCCAATGCCATTACATCAGTTTTTCTTACCCCAAATGTCAGGAGCCCCCCAATAGGGATCTAAGTTATGGTGGGGGAAAACACCACCAGTAAAAAGTAAATACCAATACCCCTGAAAAAAGGGGGGGGGGTAGTAAAAGGCATAAAGAATTTAGAGACAAAAAGAAAACCAGGGGGCTGGAGGGAGGGAAACCAGGACTGCAACAGTGAATACACTCGAACATCTACATTTATGGTAAGTGTACACAACTGTACTATGTTTTTCGTGTTCACTGTTGCAGTCATCACACTTGGGTAGATTCCCAAAGCTGAAGAAGGGTGGAGGCAGTCAAGAAGAATTAGGGCTAGCTAGAATGCCTTGCAGGACTGCTGTTGCAAAACCTGCCCTGGATTTGGAAAAGATGGGCAGGTGGTAATGCTTGGTGAAGGTGTGTACAGAACTCCAGGTAGCAGCTTCCAGGATGTCCCTGGTAGGGACTCCCCTGAAGAATGCTGTAGAGGTAGATGTTGCCCTAGTGGAATGTGTTCTGACACCCTGAGGGGTTGGTTTCCCATAGTGCTTGTAGCAGAAATGGATGCAATGTGCTATACATTTGGAAACTGTTTGCTTTGAAATGGCCTTGCCCTCTGCCCCTGTTGCAAAGCTGACTAGTAACCGATCAGATTTTCTGAAGGGCTTAGTCCTATCAAGGTAGAATCTGAGCTGTTTTTGCACATCTAAGGAGTGCAGGATCCTTCCCCCTTTATTTTGAGGATTAGGGAAGAAGGTAGGCAAATGGATAGATTGGTTGAGAGCCACACTGGACACCACGTTAGGCATAAAGGAAGGGTTAGTCCTGATGGAAACCCTGTCAGCATGGAAAATAATGAAGGGTTCCACAGCCATAAGTGCTTGTAGCCCAGACACTCTTCTAGCTGAAGTGATGGCCAGAAGCAAGGCTGTTTTCCAAGAGAGGAATTTTAACTCTGCTGACACTGCAGGCTCAAAGGGGGGGAACGTGAACTTTTCCAGTGCAAAGTTAAGGTCCCAAGCAGTGGTGGGTGCTCTCCTTGGTGGCCTTCTCAGGAACTGTTTGATAAGAGGGTGAGAGAAGAGCGGTGGGCTCATTGTTGTAATGAGCCAAAATGTCAGAGGCATGGATCTTAATGTAGGAGAAGGATAGGCCTCTGTGGAGTAGATCTGCTAAGTAATCCAGGATTAGAGGCAGGGAGGGCAGAGTTGTGTCCTCTCCTTCAGAATGAATCCAGGAGCAGTACCTTTTGCACTTATCAGCATAGGAATTCCTTGTACTGGGTCTTCTGGCTTCAAGGATGACGTCCAGCACTTGCTTGCTTAGGCTGGTTACTGGGGGACAATTCAAGGAATAAGCTAGGCTGCAAGATTTAAGGTTTGCAGTTGCGGATGCAAGATCTGTTCCCCCTGCTGAGAGACCAGGGTTGGGTTCTGGTGTAGGTGCCAGGGTGGCACCGGTGACAGGCTTCGCAAGAGTGGGTACCAGTGTTGGCATGGCCAGTCCAGGGCAGTCAGAATTGTCCTTGGTCTGTCCTGTCTTATCTTGAGCAATACTCTCGAAAGGAGGGGCAGAGGGGGAAGGCATAGATTGAGAGATTTATCCACTGGAGGGATAGGGCTTCCACTTTCCAGGCCTTGCTGTGAGGTGTCCTGGTGCAGAATCTGCTGAGCTGGTGATTGCAGGGGAAGGCAAAGAGATCCACCTCTGAGGTCTCCCATTTCTGAATCAGAAGGTTGAAGGTACTGGGCTCTAGTTGCCACTCATTTTGGTCTAGGAGATTTCTGCTTAATTTGTCTGCCAGTGAGTTTTGTTTGCCTGGCAGGAATTGAGCTTGCAGTTGGACCTGCATGTCCAAGGCCATGTTCCACAGGGCCATGGCTAGCCTGGAGAGTGGGTTCCCCCCTGCTTGTTGATGTACCACATAACTGTGGTGTTGTATGTTTTTATTACCAGGTGTCCTGGTGGGAGTACGGATATGAAAGCTATCAGAGCATGCTGCACAGCTAGCACCTCTTTCTGGTTGATGTGCAGATGAATTTGACTTGGGCTCCAGTGGCCCTGAATGCACTTGCCGTCCATGTGTGCCCCCCAGGCATAGTCTGATGCATCTGTGATTAGGGTCTGGGTGGCATGGAATTGGGTAAAGGGCAGTCCCTTGTGTGGTTGCATGCTGCTGCCCACCAAAGAAACTCTGTCCTTAGACAGGGTATTATGGGAATTCCAGGTCCTGAGAATGTTGGCACCAAAGACTTTTTAAGTACCACTGAAGTTTCCTCATATGCAGTCTGGCATATGGAATTAGTAGGATGCATGAGACCATGAATCCTAGGGCCTGCAAGATTTTCCTTGTGGATAGCTGGGTTCTGGTGGCCATTTGAGTAAAATAGCCTGTCAGATAGCATTCCTCACTCCAGAAAAACAAGCCTATCTGGGATGCTGTGTCCAAGCTTGCTCCCAGGAATACAATCTTTTGACTGGGGACTAGTTTTGATTTCTTTTCGTTAATGGTGTACCCCAAGGAGGTTAGAAGGTTTTTTACAAATGTCAGGTGCTGCAACAGCTTTCCTGACTGTCTGCCTGAATCAGGCAGTCATCCAAGTATGGGTAAATTTGAATATTTCTCTGTCTGCAGTAAGCAATGGCTGGAGCCAGGCATTTTGTGAATACACTGGGAGCAATGGATAAGCCAAAGGGAAGTGCAGAGAACTGATAATGAGATGATAATGATCCTGCCCTGAAGCGTAGATATTTCCTGCATGACTCCCTTATAGGGATGTGCAGATAGGCTTCTTTTAAAAGTCTATGGTGACTAACCAGGCATCTTTGGCTAGCATAGGTAGAAACTGCTGCAGGGTGAGCATTTAGAATTTTGGTGCCCCCAGGAAGGTGTTTAGAATTGAAAGATCTAGGATTGGGAGCCAAGTTCCCTCTTTTCTGGGGACTAGGAAAAGTCTGGAATAGAATCCTTGACCTATCTGTTCTGCAGGAACAGGCTGAATTGTCCTTAAAGAGAGCAGGGATTGGACTTGGTTTTGAGCCTATGCCCACTGGTTCAGAGGGAGGTCTGGGGACCCTTTTTGGGTTGGCAGTGAGTGGAAGTAAAATTTGTACCCCTGGGATGCAATGTTGAGGACCCATCGGTCTTTGGTGATAGGAATCCAGTTTTTTGCAAGAAGGGCAAGTTTTCCTCTTAGGGGCACAAGCAGTTGGGCAGAGGAGAGGAGTGAAGTTGAGAAGTCATTAGGAATTATTTCTGTAAGGAGGTGGTTTATCACTCCCTGCTTTAGAGGTAGAAGCACTCCATTGTTTAGATCTCTGCATACCCTGAGACTGTAGTCTGGGGGTTCTGTTTTCCCTAGTCTAGTTTGAGATGGCCTTAAGGGGGCTGGAAAGGACCAATATTTCCAGGGACAATGCCTACTGAATCTAGGATGCTGTACTTGCAAGAATTATTTGACTGTCTGCATAGATTTTTAGCTTTTTCTTCCATCTTTTTAAGAACCTCTTCTGTTTTGGTGCCAAACAGATTGCCCTTGTTCAAAGGAGCATCTGGTAACTTTGATTTGACATGATCTGGTAAGGTCTGCTCCTTAAGCCACACATACCTTCTCAGTACAGAACTAGTGACTGCTGCCCTGCAAGATGCTTCTAGGGCATCAAAGCCACGCTGCAATGTATGCTTGCTGACGTGGCTTGCAGAATGCATAAGCTCTTGCAATTCTTTATTTTCTGCACAGTCTGTAAAGGTAGCTATATTTTGCTTAACAAGTTCCATAATATGTTGTTGGTACTTCAGCATGTGAAACTGACAATTTAAAGCCCTAATGGCAAGAGTTACAGAGGTATATATTTTCTCACCCTATCTGTCCAAAGCTCTGGAATCCCTGTCCAAAGGGGTGGGATTCTTAGCTGTAGTTGCCTTGATACCTTTAGGCCCCTGGGAAATGATCTCTGGGTCAGTAGTAGGATTTTTGAAAAGACATTTGAGGGAGTCAGGTACTCTGTAGTACCCGTCTAGTTTCCTAGTGGTAAAGTATCAGGAGTAAGACTGGATTCTATAAAGACATCAACAACTTCCACGACTGGGGGTGTTGCTAAAGGCTTGTGTTATGGCAAATCTAGAAATTCTCTGAGACTCTTTTTGGACTGAGGATAGTCTTGGCATTCCCAGTGGAAATGCTCTCTTAAAGTATGTAAGGTTTCACCAAAAGAAAAATCCTCTGGAGGAGAGGCAGAGGGAATGGATTCCTCTGCATCTCAATCCTCATAAACAGATAAGGGCATGTCTTCATAATCAGAAACTTCAGAGTTGTCAGACTCAGTCTGTTGAAGCTGCTGGGGACTGGTCTCTTTTTCTCTTAACAGGGGAAGGCTGACTTCCCCTAATCAGCATAATAAGGTTTTCTGCCATTCTAAGCATTTTATTTTGTGGCAAGGGAGCAGGTGCATGCACTTTGGTCGTCGGTTTTCTAGGCATAGCCCATACTCTTGGCCTTAGAAACTTGGTAGTTTTAGACAGAACTGAACATCGGTAGTGAGAAGAACTTCCTCAGAAGCCGGTGCCTGCTCAGCGGCTCCAGACCCATCCAAGGTAGAGACATCTGCCAGTTCCATAGTCAAAGAAGAGTCTCGCTGCATACCAGACTCCAAACGGGTCTCGGTAGAGGCCTGTGAATCCACTGAAGTGGGCATCAGGGGCTGCGAAAGTGCCTGAGTACCGGCAAACTGGTGGCTAGCTTAACAAAAGTGTCGTCAGCAGCTTTGAACCTGTGCAGTCTGTCTCTGTCTTTATCCTTACGTTTTTTCGGAATATTGGTAGTCGGATGGCTTACTGAATCTATTTCGGAATATGGAGATTGAGAACAAAAGTATTTAGTGACAATAAGGGCCAGACAATGAATGGTTCAGGCATTGAACAAGGCACAAAAACGACAGCGAGGTACATCGTGGTATGGGCCTAGACAGGCCATGCAATAAGAATGAAAATCTCAGTGTGGTATTTGCTTTCCACAGGCAAGACAATTAACTTTTTCTGACATCGGTTAGAGCAAGAAAAAAGAATCCCCAATGGGGTACTTAGCTTTAGAAGACTTCAGGATAATTCAATTTGTAAGTGAAAACTCAGGTAGCGTCAGACCAGCACTTGCGAACTGCTTCTGCTTCGGGCTCCTCAGCAAGAAAGACTGATGTAATGGCATCAGCTGCCTGTTTTTATACCCCTGATGACCTGATGTCATTCCTAGAGTGACAGCATCCGACGTAGAAATACTAAGTCTCTGGTATTCGGACCGACTGAGGGCTACCTGCAGGCAGATAACCCAAGTGTGATGACTGCAACAGTGAAACACGAAGAACATCAATAATACCAATGTCTGCTCTTCCTTTGTTCTGGAGTCCTACTTGCTATGCTCCACAAGTCCTTGTTGTTGCCTCTGTGATATCCTGGGTAAACACTTTCCAAAAGCTGCAGCAGCCCCTGCAGACTGTGCCTTAACAAGCCTTCAAGAGGTAGATCACATTTCTAAGAAGAAAATGCAATACATTCAGTTGTCCATATAAATTTCTTTCTGAAAATAAAGGCTGACGGACAATTTGTTCTCTTTACCTTATAGTTTTAGCTTTGGCCAGGTAAACACTTCAGTTGACTGATCACATCCAAAATATGAAATAAAGGCACATGCTGTTCTCACACTTGGGGAGAAACTGACAGGTAAATGAACTGGTTCAACAAAACAAAAGAAATTAAGCATGCAAGGTATGTCTTAACTTTCAGTCTCATCTCAGAATACTGTGAAGGCTTTAATATCAAGTAGCTTGGAGATCATTCTAGCAGGAATGACAGACAGCAGGACAAGTGTACTCAACCTGTTGTACAGCTGTTCTGCTTCCCATGAAAGCAGCAATGTAGATGTGGGGATGCCAGCATTGGGGGCTTATCGACCCAGCAAAAAAATTTCCTCAGCTTTTTTAATTCTTCAAATGCTGTTTGCATTTAGTTTTGCACATTTGTGATAATCTTGATAACCGATTAAAAAGGAATTGAGTTATTAACAGATGGCTGCAATGAATCAATGGGAAAAATGTAGTGATCCACCTTGCTTTCTCTGTACAGAAAACAGGAGTTGAAATTATTGGTCTGAGCAATGTGAACAGTGGCAAACATATCAGAGGTCTACCTCAGTGAATAATTTTTTCACTGCAATATCCACTTGTGTGCCAAGGTTAGGCTCACACTCAGTCTCTCTTCTAAAAATAATGTCCTTTATTCTCTGAGACACTAGACAGCTTGTCTGCACAAAGGATAGGCACTAGTGCCTCTGTTTATTCAGGTACAATGTATCCCTTGTACTATCCTATCTGGATTTGTGATGCCTCAAAGAATGCTCAGAAGCCTTTAATTCCTTTAAGAGTGCCTTCATAGGTAAATACTAGGCTATTACACTATAAACTGTTACAAGGCTAGCCAACAACCAGAGTTAAGAATCAAACCATTTACATTATATCTGTGAGGTGAAGACTTCAACCATTATGCTAAACTCTTAGACTTGCATAAAGACTGCTTATTATGCATCCAGGTGTCATACAGCAAGTATCGATAAGAGCACCTCAAACAAGACTTCTAAGATGGCTGCACAAAGGGACAGGAAGTCTGCCACTTTTAGTAAATTCAGATACCGGCTATTAAGTACACTTCCTGGATGTCAACAAAGAAACTTAGAGGACAGAAAGAAAATCCACTAGAAAAGGTGATGAGAGAACAATGACTGGGCAGAATACGGCAGTTGTTCAGCAAAAAGCAGTTCAAGCTCCAGCTTTGGGGCAAGACATGACCTCCAGAAGCCTAAAGGAAAAAAATAACTAAAATCTGTTCAGAGCCGACAAAAATACACACAATATTGTATATCAATTCAAATAAGAAAAATCTGGAAAAGTTTTAGCAACTTTAAACACATATTGAGTATGAGACTGCTCAAGAAGAGATGTTTCAAAAAATGGTAGTATTGGGGAACAGAGCTCGCAGAAAGAACTTGATATTTTCTGTTGTACCAGGAAAAAAGGACGGAGTAAACTGTATTAATTTTATGAAGACACAAATAAATAATTGGACTTTTATTCCACAGCTGGATTTGTTAAATGACAGGGCACATTGAGTGTATGCTCCAAACCTGGCTATGAAAAAGCAGCCAAGACCCACATTAGAAAAGGTGCAATGCTACTAGCAGAAAGAGTTGATCCTGACAAAACTGTGGAAAAAGGGAAAAGTATTAAAAGTTGGAGACAGCAGAGTGATCTCATGTTATCCATGTCACAATTCATCACTTCTGGGTCATAGGATCCGAGCTGGCAACTTTCAGACAGATCATAGGCTCAAGCTCCTCCCACTCCCACAATCCCTTGCTGCCCTCTAGCCTCTCAGATCTCATTTGTCACTCATCGCTATTCCTACCGGCTCAATTCCTTCTTGTGGGATGAGTGAGTTTTCAGCATTCTTTGTTTTTCTAACCTTAAATATATTTTTTGGTAAATTTTGCTTACTAAATTGGTAGTTTTTTGTACCTCTAGCCTCCCTTCCCTTCTAATTATTTTTCTTCTTCAGTCTGCATTTTGGCACCATTTTTTCATTTTTAAAATCCCTTAGACTTAATTCCTTTCTTGTGTATAGTAGCTGTCTTTGTGACTGATGCTGCTGCTGGTTTTTTGAATGCCGCTTGGTCCCCTGGTTTACGGCTTCTGTTCTGTATTGGATTTGGTGCTTGGTCTGTTAAACCCATTATATCTGATAAATCAGCAGAGTTTAAGAGGTGCTCCTCATGTGGTCAGAAGATGACCATTTCCAATTTGTATGAGAAGTACCTCTATTGTTTGGGTACAGACCACCTGGAGGTTGAATGCGGCATTTGTGTCGCATTCAACCCCACAACTTTGGTTGAACACCGTAATAAGTTATTATTAAAAGGTATGGCTCTGGGGGGGGGGGGGTTGGTACAGTTGTCATCCAAGCTGGGTCCTTCTAACCACAAGAGAAAGGCTCCCCCAGTTTTGGGGTCCTCTTCCATTAAGAAGCCTAGGCTGTCAGATCCTAGCTCCTCAGATCCGAATCCAGCCTCAGTGCTCTAGGATCCGAGATCCTGCAAATCTACTCTCGGATACAAGGCCTCCAGCTCGAGGCCTCTGGATTACAGGTCTTGGGAGTCTACTCACAGATTCAGGGCCTTCAGATCCAGCCTTGACAAAGCCTGCCACAGATCCGTCCTCCTCAGATCCAAGATGTTCACTTTCTAAGTGCTCGGATCCTCAGGTGACCTTGGATCTGAAGCGGACGGATCTGGGACCCGTGTTAGATCCCACCATATTGATCATGGACTCTCCTTTGGGTTTTGGCTCAGAGCAGCTTTGCACTGCTCCTGGGTACAACAGCCATTCTTCAGACAGTTTAGGAGGTCCTCTGGGTCTAGGCATGCCATCTCCAGCTAGATCATCTGCCTATTCTAAGTCCTCCAGAAGCTTGCTCTCATCCGACATGGACAGGATGATGAGGTCCTTCCTCAAGGCTCAAACAGAGTTGAGATTTCCTTAGTCTACTGCGGTCCTTCCCCTGCCCCTACACTTTGATGTCCTCATTTGACCCACACAGTTTCAGACTACCAGGACATGGGGCGCGATGAGGAGGTGGCAGGGATTCCCAGAGCCCACTTTTTCTTTACTCTGTCCAAAACCTGGACTAGATCTGCCCTTCTTTCCTCAGAACAGACTGGATCCTGGACCCGAGCGGCAGCTCCAGAGTCCTGGGGGGGGGGGGTTCCAGTCCAGTTTTTTCAGAGTGGTCTCTGTCCCTCTGTACTTTGGCTCTCGACAGCCTGGGACCGGTATTATCCAGGGGTCTTGTGGTGGTAGCAGGCTCTGCCGCCTCTTCCCACGTGGCCTTGTCAGCAGGAATCGGAAGGGGGCATCATCCAGCCCTTCTGCCTTCCAGGTAGTAGACAGGACTTTCTTCACTGGTGGAGCTGCCTCTCCTGGTCTTCAGGGCCCTTCCCAGCTGAGCCTTTATATCCTGCTCTCAATCATCCCTCCCGAACTGGCCTTCAAGAGGGAGTCCTCCCCCTGAGCCCCCCTCAGAGGATATGGCCAAGAAGAGGACGTGCAAAAGGAGGCACCTAGACTCCCTGATGAAGTCTTTCACTGAGGATATGGACCTCAATGAAGGGGGTGGGTTCCCCAGATCCGGTGATATCTCCCTTGGAGACATCCTAGAGATTCTCAAATTGAAAGGCAGATGGTCTTCCCAACCCCCATCTTCTGAGGATTCAGTGTTTCTGAAGGCTTTTGGGATGGGACCATCTACTACCTGGGTTTTCTCCCCTGCTGAAAAAGTGATAGACCTTACCACCACAGCAGGGCATGGAAGAAGCCCGATACTGTGCAGCCAAGTGCCCAAATAAGTGGACAAATTTAAGTCCACCCTCAGAGAGAGTGTTTTGATCCAAAGGGGTGCCAGTCAATGCTATAGTGGTAGCTGCTGCCACTGAAAAGGAGTTGATGAAGCAGAATATGTCTGTTCATCCTCCCAATCGTGAATCTTGGCATGATTGACAGACATGGAAGGCGGGTTTCTGCCTCAGTTACATTCAGTTGGTGGGCACTTAATTACTTGGCACATTTCACCCACCTCCACCTCCAAAGGGATTTGGTTAAGGAGCTCATCATTTTCTTTTCTGAGTTGATACCTGCTAAGAAGTTGAACAAAGTGTCTCTCAAGCTATACATGTCCCTTGCTAATTCCTCAATGAGGTTGATTCCCAATGCTGTGGAAGGCACTTCTTGAGCGGCAGGCACAGGCATCTCTATTCAGTGTTTTTCACTTGGCTGCGCTTATGCTGGTTTGTGGATTTCTTTAAAGCATCCTTCACCAATGCCTCCTTCAATGGATCAACACAATCTGGTCCATCAGTCTAAGACACTGAGTTGTGGTGAGCAAGAGGGGACAACCTTATCAGCTGTAGAAATCAAGTTTTCTACTCCTCAGAGGTCCTTTTCTAAGACACAGTGAGCAACTGTGACTTCTGAACCAAAATTTCTTAGTCTTCCTTTCAAGAGGCTCAGGATGAACCCTCTTCTAGAAGTCGGGGGAGAGGCAACAGGCAGAGCAGTCTGCAAAATCAGGGCTCCAGGGAACCCTTCTTTGAGAAGCCCTTCCAGCGCTCCTGCTGCTTTCCCTGACTGTCTTGCTCTGGAGGCAGTTGGGGGTCATTTGTCTCCACACCCTTTGGCCTGGGCAAACATCATAAGAGATTGGTGGGTGCTAAACATTATTTTGCCTATCACCCATGCAAATTATCCCAGATACACCACCCTACTGGGGGAGTTAGCTCAACAAGACATGCTTCTTCAGAAGGGAGCCATCTAAGAGGTACTGCCAGAACGAGGGTCTGGAACTTACTCTCGCTTCTTTTGGTGATGAAGAAAAGGGACACCTACAGCCAAGTTCAGGACTCAAGTGAGTTAAACCTCTCTGTCAAGAAGTCAAAGTTCTGGATGGTCACTGCCCAGTCTATCGTGCCTCTTCTGCACAAGGATGAATGGATGTGCTTTGTGGATCTCCAGGATGCATATTATATAAAAATAGACAAGCACACCAGGAGACATATCTACGTTTGCATAGGGGACAATCATTTCCAATTCAGGACCCTGCCCTTTCGACTCAACACAGCCCCTTGCGTGTTTACCAACTGCATGGTAGTGGTTGCAGGTCACCTGAAACGGCAGAGGTTCCAGGTGCTTCCTTACCTTGATGATTAGCCTCCTATAGCTCCCACAAAGTATCAACTGGTCACAGCCACTCAAGTACCTTCTTCACCTGTTTGACCAGCTGGGAATTACCGTGAATCTAATCAAATCACATCTGATTCCAACCCAGAACTTGGGAGTTTATTGGCATCCAGCTACACACTGTGTCAGAGATTGCAGTGCTACCTTCCAGGCGGGGAAAATTAATTAGATCCCATGTTCAGTGTCTCCTAGATCTGTCTTGTCCTTAGATCCACTTCACTCTCAGGGCCTTGGGGTCCATGGCGGTGGCAATTTGGTGCCGTTAGCCAGATTTTAAATGAGGGTTCTACAGTGGACTAGAGGTCTAATGGTCTTCTATGCCTCACCCAATGACAACTTCCATCTGCCTCACTCTGGTATGCAGGCATCTTCTGTGGTGGATTCAGTCTCTCGATTTCCTCATGGGCAGACCCTTTTCTCCTCCTCCTCCTAGTGCCACGGTGATCATGGATGCTTCTCTGCTGGGGTGGGGGGGCACTGCCAGAGAAAGACTGTCCAAAGTACATGGTCCCCTGCAGAGATCAAACTGCACATAAACGTAGGAGAGATGATGGCAGTTCTCACATTGCAAGCCTTTGAGGGCTGCCTTCCTCAGGGTATCACTGCATTGCACACAGACAATGTGGTTGTGTGGTACATCAACAAACAATGAGTCACACATTATTTGCTTTGTCATGAGGCCATGAGTGTGTGGGAATGAGCAATGTCCTTGGGGCACTTTCTCCTTTCAATGCACATTCCCAGGGAGCCAACATGCTAGCAGACAAGCTCAACAGAGCTATCTTAAGTCCTCACGAGTGGTCCATGAACCAGTCAGTGCCGAGAGACATCTTCCTTCACTGGGGTCAACCATGTTCCAATCAGTTTGCTTCCCCTCTCAATCATAAATGCAGCAAGTACTTTCTCCTGAACTCCCCAACTGGAAGTCTCCCAGAGTTGCTCTAGTCCATGACCGGCCTCTGAGTTTCCTTTTTGCTTACCCTCCTATACCGCTCATTCCCAGAATGCTTCAGAAAAAAATTGTCACCTCAAGGCTCCCTTGATCCTCATTGCCCCTTTCCGGCCTCGGCAGGTGTGGTTTCTCCTCCTCAGGTCTCATCTGAACTACCCCCCCCTTGGGTACTGGATCCCCTTCCAGATCAGATATCTCACCCCTCTCATCTTCCTATCCCAAACCTTCAGACTAGTCTGAATGCATGGTTTGTCCACTTCCTGTAATTCAAAACCAGTCCAGGCTTGCCTCCCTGGTTAGAGATATCATTCTGGCTCCTCAGAACGCTTCCACCAGAAAGGTCTATCGTAGTGAATGGAAGAGGTTTTCTATCTGGGCCAATCAGCGGAATATTTATCCTTTTTCAGTTCCCATTCCAGACATGTTATTTTTGTCTTCTCTCTTTCAGGATGGAGGCAGCTTCTTCACTATTACGCTACAGCTGGCGGCCATTTCTAATTTTCACATTTGCGAGGAACCTACTTTTTCGTCTCACCTCTATAATGCCTTTTTGAAAGGTGTCTTCCTGCTACGGCCTCCAATCAAAGGCCCATCTCCTCCTTGGTACCTTTCCTTAGTGCTGCAGTCTCTTACACAGACTCCCTTTTAGCCTGCTCCTACTTGCAAAATTACGTTTTTGTCTTGAAAGACCACCTTTTTGATGGCTATAACTTCAACAAGACTGGTTTCTGAATTGCAGGCCATCTCCAACAAGCCTCCATACATGATTTTTCATAAAGGTAGAGTAGCTGTTAGGACTAATCCTTCTTTCATGCCCAAGGTAGCCACTGAAGCAAATTTGAATCAGACCATTTACTTGCCAGTTTTCTTTCCCAACCATTTTAATAAAGGAGACTATATGCTCCACGCACTTAACGTACATACACAATTACATTTCTATTTAGACAGAAGAAAGATTTCACGTGTCTGACCAATTGTTTGTGGCCTTCTCTGTCAACACACTGGGTTGGGCAGTGTCCAAGATTACAATATCTCATTTGATACCCCATTGTATTTTTACAGTTTATACGTCTAAGGGACTCTCTTTACCAGGACCTGTCAGAGCTCATTCCACTTGATCTGTGGCTGTGTCAGCTGCCTATTTAGGCCGACATTCATTAGATATGTGCTGCAGCCACCTGGTCTACTCCTCACACCTTCATTACTCATTACAGACTCGACTTGGTTTCAAGTAATAGGGTTTCCTTTGGCTCCACAGTTCATTGGCATGTCCTTCCATGAGGCCATCCAGGATGGCATGGTAGCTGGGGATTCTGACCCAGAAGTGAGGAATTGTGACATGGATAACATCAGAGAGAGAGTTACGTACTTACCATAACTTAGCATCTGTGTTCTCCTAGATAACTATTTATTACTTCTATTTTGTATTGTATTCTAGTACTACATTTGTTTTGTTTAAAGTTTCCTGTTCTGTTGGAGTTTTAAGAGTTCTTGGCTAGGGTCAGTTAAAACAAGGTACCAAAGAATTCCTTTGCAAACTGTAAACAGCATCACTTAATTAGTGGAGGGAGCTGAGAAACAGCATTACTCTTATTTAGAAATATCTGTATTTAGCTGAAGTGTTTGAGTGGCCTGCTTGCTCTGAATATTGCTCATCTCAGGCTTTTGAGTTGCCCGCCCCTACTATAAATCTCATTTTGCCTCCCCTACTATAAATCTCATTTTGCCGCCCCTACTATAAATCTCGTTTTGGACACTCCTCCCATTCCCATCTCATCAGTTCATTCTACAGCGTAGAGAGAGATCACGTGGGAAGGCCCACCCTCTTAGTTTTTCAACCTTGATTTATCTGGTTTATTCCCTTCCTACTTAACCTTTTTAAAAAACAAAAATTGCACTTTATTCATCTGCTTTTACCTTATTTCCTACTTTATTTTGCTTTTGATGCTTGTTCTTAAAAGTACTCAATTGCATTTATTCTGCTGCATTTATTACTGCTTGTTAGTAGCTGATTAAATTGTAACTGTTATTCTAAGTCTTTAGGTTTAAGCACTTGGGCTTCAGGCCACTTGTTTTACATTAGGAAGGTTTGTGGTTTACAGTCTTGTGGGAGGAGAGGGTAGATTCTGCCCTTCTGAGCTGGAAAATTGCTGGTTGAAGGCTTACTGTGCCTGCTTACTTTAACTGTTTTTTTTCTAAAATTGGTGTGCCTTGTATGCTGTAGCATAGACTAGATTCAGACCTGCTGAATCTAGATCTGTTTGTATAACTTAAGCACTAATCCAGGTCATCTTTTCTTTTTTTTGGAAAGGGCTCCTCTACACCCTAGTGGCAGGAGTTAGCAGTTAGAACTCATCTGACTGAAGGTTGCTAGAAAGGTCTTAGGTTTTGAGCTTTTTTATTGCTTATTAGTTAATATGTTTAAATCAATTTGCTTGTCTGCTATCATTATATTTAAGTGCGTATCTGTTCTCCTGTGTTAATTTGACCTAAACAGAGTTTAAATATCTTTAGCATAGTCTGATTACAGGTTTTCCTGCTACGCAGTCTTGTGTTGGCTGGGCCTGCCTGCACTTAGTGGGAGTAACTGAACTGGTTGGAACTGGTCTGGCATAGGGTGCTGAGCTAAGAGCTCAGGGACAAGGGTTGACTGGTCAATTCCAGTGTTTCTATTTTACTTTCATTGTTGTGGCATTTAAACCCAGCGTCTGTGCAGGTTTGTGCTTATTTATGTGTTGCACACCACTGCTGTACTATTTTAACCCTTTGTGAGGTATCTCAGCTGCATTTTTCCCTTACCAGCACTCCTGTGCAAGTGAGGCCCTCAGTTGCAGCTACTATATTGATTTTATCCAGCCCTAATCACACCTATAGGTACTCTCCTCAGATAGCACCCACTCTACTTTTCTTGACCTCTCTTCCACAGATTCTGACAATCATGGACAGACAGCTTCCTATGGTTTCTCCTGCTAGTCTGGTTGACATGGGCATCCTGAGACAGTGTAGCAACTGCCTTACATGTACATGGACAACCCTCTACTACTACCACTTAGGAACAAAATATGTGAGAGATGCAATTACAGTAAGAACCTAGAATCCTTGCCATCTCAGTCACAAGCTAGTACATATAGCACTGAGAGGGTTGTCTGTGCAAAAACTACGAACACCACACCACTACCACCACCCATACCTGTATAACACACTCCTACATATGCGGAGGTTCTCAACAAAAACATACCTAAACAAGAGAGACCTCCAAAGCAAAAACAAATATGCACATCACAACCCACAGCACCATGCATCACACGCAGTACACAAACCTATGTCTCACAGCCTCAAGGCCCAACCACAGACCCAACATACTAGTCATAGAAGACTCTATTGCGAGACACACACGTGCTCCTCACCAGGCTAGACAAGGAGAAAGTCACAGTAAGTTGCTTGTCAGGTGCTAGAATCCACCATATCATGCAAGTACTGTTATGACTCTGTCACAGTCCACGGTGTGAATGACTTGAGGCATACCTCTCTGGACTATATGAAGAGACATGATTCAGCTCACTGAATGCGTCTCCCAGGCAGTTATGCCCCTACCCTTAAGCAGCATCCTACCATCACCCAGAATGATGCCTCAATACAAACAGAAAATGACTGACTAATAAAAGGCTTAGTTTCTGGTGTCATTCCAAGGGGATCCAGTTCCTGACAGCCTGGGAGGACATGAGTCACAGACCACAATGTTTTGCCAGAGATGGACTTCATCTGTCTATTCTAGACTTCAGGCTTCTGGTAAAGGCTCTTGCCTCCCCCATAGTGCCTTTTCAGGCAAAGTCATGAGCACAAAATTACCAACAAGAAAAATTCTTCTAAAAGAAATTTAAAAGTCTCACTGCTAAATGCTAGGAGTCTTATCATGAAACTGCACTCATTGCAAGCATTCCTTGCCCTGGAGTATGCTGATATTTGTGCAGTCACTGAAATCTGGTTCACAGCTGCGGAGAGCACCCCAGTCTAACCAGGTTACTCATCCTACCATACTTTCAAACCCCAAATGGAGGGCTACAAAGCCAAAGCAGGTGGTGTTTCAATATTTATCAAAGACATACATACCCCCAGGCTGGTCAAATGTTAGGACACACAGGAGACACTCAAAGTGCAGTTAACTGTTGACATAACACCTATTCAAATCATAGTTAAATACAGACTCCCAAGCCATGACCCAGGATGCCCACACCACCTATTTGGACTTGTTTAAATCAAGCAAAATTCAACCCTATACCCTTGATCCTGGGTGAGTAACTACCCAACTATAGAGTGGAAGACCTATTCGAGCCCAAACATGACCACCCAGAGATTCCTCGACTTCATCAATGCCAATGCATTCGATCAGCTGGTCTACACCCCTACGAGAGGTGAAAAAATCCTTTACCTAACCAACATGAGTAGCCACTGTAGCACCCCTACAGTGTCATCCTCCTAGGTAAGAACCAACCATAATGCGGTCACTTTTGAAGTCAGCATTGCCCCTGACCCCCCCCCCCTTGTCAGGGTCAAACAAAAAAAACTTTCCAAAGCGGACTACAATCTCTCGAGAGCAGGTGTAAGCAGCTTCACAGCCATCGTCCCTTCAACTGGAACTAGCACTAATGTCCAGCCCTACACCAAAAAAATATATGAGCACCTACATAGCTGCATGGACTCAGCAATACCCAACAGGACCAAATCATCTTCCTCAAGGAAGAGTAAACCTGTCTGGTGGACAGCAGCAATAAACAAACTCTATAATAAAAGGAAAAAATTGCTGTCCAGAACCAAGAAAGATCAGGTGCCAAGTTGGAAGCAATCTCTCCTTTGTCTGAACAAGCAAATAAGTTCACTGGTGAAATTCTCTAAGGCTAACTTCGAGTCGAAACTGGCCACATCCACTAAAGACAATCACAAGGCCTTCTTCACATACGTCCACAATATCAAAGGTAACACCCAAATCTGCTCTGAACTGGTGGTCAATAACACCACATACACAAATGCCGTAGATATAACCAACCTGCTGGCAGACAGGTTCTTTGAAAACGTCCCCCCCCATTAGTAAACCAGGACAACCACAGCACCTGCCCACCTCCCCTCATTACCAGGGAGCAGGTCCTTTAATGCCCTGTCAAAGGAACAAAATACAGTCTCCATGGGATCTGACAATGTCCCTGGCTGTATCCTACATGAACTCTGGCATGAGCTCTCAGCTCCATTAGGCACCCTATTCAACCAAAGTCTGAGCATCAGTTTTGTCCCATCCAAATGTATGACAGCCATTGTCATTCCTCTACACAAAGGGGGAGCATTCACTGACCCAGGCAATTATAGGCCCATCAGTGTAACTAGCCTGATCTGCAAGGCCATGGAACGCATCCTAGACCTTATAAAGAAGGACATTAGCAACCTCCAAATGCTTGACCCCACACAGTTTGGTTTTGTCAAAGGGAGATCATGCCTGTTAAACTTCGTCAACTTTTTTGAAACATTCACCAAAGCCATGGACGAGGGGGAGACCGTGCACACTGCCTACCTTGACCTAGCCAAAGCCTTCTACACTATTTCCCACTTGGGCATAACAGATAAACTCTTCCAGCTAGGCTTCGACCCATATGTTACTAAATGGGTATTTAACTGGCTCACTGATAGAACCCACTCAGTCCAAATAGGGGGAAGCCATCTCTAGTAGTAGACCCATAACGAACAGTGTACCGCAAGGATTGGTCTTGGGACCTCTTCTTCTTGGGATATACTTTTCTGAGGTGCAAGCCAAAACCAGTTGTCTTTGGCTGACCAAGTCTGCAGATGACTGCAAGCTGGGCACTGCCTTAAATTCCCGTACTGATGTGAATGTCCTCCAAGAGGTCCTTACCCAGACTAATAACTGGTGCCAGAAGCATGGTCTCAAACTGAATGCCAAGAAATGCATTATTATCCCCTTTGGGGAAAATGGCATCCCCGCTAATTATCACATTAATAATGTATTAAGCAAACGATCAGTTGTGAGGGACTTGAGCACCCAGGTTGATAGCAACCTGACTTTTGAACACCATGTTGCCTCCGTTGTACGGAATGGCTTTCTACATGGCCCACCTCATAAGAAAGGGTATTTCATCCAGGAACAAGGAGTACATAACATCCCTGTACTCCTCCCTTATAAGACCCATAATTGAGTACAATGCCCCCTTATGCCTGTGCAATGCCTAGCACATGCAGCAGCTGGAGAGACCACAGAGGATCCTGACCAGGAAAATCCAGGGTCTCAAACATCTATCCTATACAGAGAGGCTAAAAGCCCTGTCCCTCTACTCCTGGGGTGTCCAAACTATGGTCCGCGGGCCAACTGCGGCCCGCGATCCATTTTTAATTGGCCTGCAGCAAATTCCAAAAATCTACCAAATATGGCCCACACATAAACCTGGCGGTATTGCATTTCTTGTTTAAACCACAGGTAAAGAACAGCGCAAAAACAAAAAACTAGTAAGGAACCACAAAGCACCGGACAGCTCTAGGATACACAAACAGTTAATCCACATAAAACGCTTGAAGAAACTCTGCATGTTTAAAACTTATTGTAGTACACAACAATCATAACTGAATGCTATAATGTTGGTGATTGCCAACAAAACTGTAGTGTAAACACACAAATAACTAGAACTAGAATCTAGTTTCTTAAAAGCCAGGATATCATCCAAGTTGCAGTTCTCCAAACTATTACTTCAGTCAAGTAGCATCTGCTGGATATCAGTCTGTTAACCGGATATAATTTAATGAATCATCGCCAAAAATAAAAAAAGGAAAGAAAAACTAGTGAAATTCCAATTTTGCCTAGCCTAATTTCAACTTATAAAATAGCATGTATTTTCTATTTGCATTCGTACATAATAATCCTTTGAGACTTGATGCTACTATGCCGGTTTACAGTAAAGCTACACACACACACAAACTCGTCTTTAAAGTCGCCAAAGTCTGCGCCGTGTTTCCCAGGAACTATAATGGTGCCATCGTACTTGAAAGTAGCCCTTTGATGTAAAATGAAAGAGTAGTTATATTACTAAAATCACTGCAATGTCATTGCAATAATAAATGAATGAATATAAATAAGAACACACGATTCTAGTTACTAGATGCATAAGTAAATGAATGAATAATAAACAATCGAATGCGACCTCATACGGAGAAACGGAAGGGTACATAACTTGATTTATATCCCCAAAACTAAAACAACACTCCCCTCCAGTGGACAAAAGCCAAAATTACATACAAAATGAATCAAGATAAAACATATACTTAAAATTCAATTAATGGATCCATAGACAAAAAAACGCGGTTTCTCCTTGATACAGTGCTTTGTGGTTGCTTACTAGTTGATTTCTTGGTTTTAACTCTAGCGGTGGAGCTACTGAGTTGATCAAAGCAGTTCCTGTACAAAACAAAATTAAAGAAAGAAAAATTTTGCCACAGCCCACTGAAAATGACAACACCAAAGAAACGCAAGATAGTAAGTGAGTGTAGAAAATTTCAGACATGGTGGGAAAATGAATACTTCTTTATGGAAGTCAAGGGGAAGTGTGTGTGTTTGATTTGTAATGAGAGTGTCGCACTGCTAAAGGAGTACAATGTAAGACGACACTATGAAACCAAACATCAGACCTACATGTCCTACACTGGTGTGGAACGAGAACAAAAGGTTAAGCAGATGACAGCTAGCTTGCTAGCTCAACAACAGTATTTTTCCCGTGCCAAAAAAACTCAAGAAAATGCCACAATAGCCAGCTATGAGGTGGCTCAACTCATTGCCCAGCAAGCATGGGAAGGCTTTTTCAGATGGTGAATTTATAAAACAGTGCCTCACTAAAGTTGCAGGAATAATGTGCCCAGAAAAAAGTCAAGAATTCGACAGTGTTAGCCTATCAAGGAACACAGTTGTGCGGCGAATCGAAGACTTGTCAGCCAACATAAAACATCAACTGGCAGACAAAACATGTGCTTTTGATTTCTACTCCATTGCATGTGATGAGAGCACAGACGCCACAGATACCACACAGTTACTAATTTTTTTGTGGGGTGTTGACAATAACTTTTGCGTTACGGAGGAGCTGCTTGATCTCACCAGTCTAAATACCACAACAACAGGTAAAGACATTTTTGAAGCTGTGTCAAATGCAATTGACAAGATAGGACTTAAATGGGACAAGTTGTGTGGAGTTACAACGGATGGAGCTCCAGCTATGACAGGCAAGCACAAAGGAATGGCCTCTATGGTGTGGGCCAAGGTGCAGGAGAGTGGAGGTGAGGCAGTTAAAATGCACTGTATCATCCACCAAGAAGCACTCTGTGCCAAGACAGTACAGCTTAACGATGTGATGAACACTGTTGTGAAAACAGTAAACATAATTCAAGTACGAGCACTGTACCACAGAGAATTTCAAACTTTCTTAACTGACACTGATGCTGAATATGGGGACCTGCTCTACCATTCAGAAGTGTGCTGGCTAAGTCGTGGCTCCATGCTTTGGCGGTTTTATTCTCTGAGATCAGAGATCGACCAGTTTTTGAAAGAAAAGGACCGACCTCTTCACGAGCTGAGTGACCCTCTATGGTTGGCAGACCTGGCATTTTTAGTTGATCTCACTGAACACCTCAACACACTCAACAAAAACCTACAAGGTAAAGACCAACTCGTACCACAGCTTCACGCACACATAAAAGCATTCTGTGTGAAGCTCTGACTGTTTGAGGCACAGTTGCACACCTTCAATGTCGCACACTTCCCCACACTGTCCGAAATCAGATCTGCATTTCCAAAGGTCAATCTCTCTGGTAAAAAGGGGAAATATGTGTCTGTGATCACATCCCTCCTGACAGAATTTTCTCAGCGCTTCCAAGATTTTTCTAATATTGAGAATGATATCAAGCTGTTTGCGACTCCCTTCATGATAAATGCAGAAGTAGTGGAAGAGAGCCTGCAATTAGAACTTATAGAAATGCAGTGTGAT
The DNA here is from genome assembly GCF_019279795.1 of Protopterus annectens. Taxonomy (NCBI): domain Eukaryota; kingdom Metazoa; phylum Chordata; order Ceratodontiformes; family Protopteridae; genus Protopterus; species Protopterus annectens. The sequence goes on from NC_056750.1 coordinate 685,562,982, forward strand.
GATTCTCTGAAGAATCAACATCAGCTTCTCTATTTACCTGACTTCTACCGGAGCTTGGAAGAAGCCAGGTTTCCTCTGATGAGACGTCATGCAAAAAGAATGATGAGTCTGTTCGGCTCAACATACATATGTGAACAAACATTTTCTCTGATGACGCTGAACAAAAGCAGATTGTGAACCAAAATTGCCAACGACCATCTCTGTGACGTCCTTCGCATCTCAACCACAAAACTGATTCCGGACCTGCCAGCAATCCTGCAGGCCAAAGCGCAACTTCACTGTTCCCACTGAGCGCAACCATGTTCCCGAGTTCAAACTATATTACACGTTCCATGTGTTATTATTAAGCCCTATTACTTAATAAATCATTTTATGTTGATATCATTTTTAAAACAAATATTAGTTGATCTGTTAACAATCCAAACTTATTTGCATAACTAGCTTGAAATATCCTATTCATGAAAAGCAGTGTTGTAGGCTGATTGATTTAGTTTACTAAATAAACCAGGTGTGGCAATATATACTTCACCTCGAGTGAGTGGCCCGGCTGTTTGTGTATTTTACCGCATATGGCCCTTGGTGAAAAAAGTTTGGACACCCCTGCTCTACTCAGTCTCATACAAAATGGTCAGAGGTAACCTGTGTTTGACATACAAGGCCATCTCAGACCCAGCCTTGATGGAGTTGCTACATATCAGTAAGTCAAACTCCATTCGCGCAACCTGCACACAAGGCCTCAATGTGGTCTGTGACATTAATGGAAGTTGGTGGGATAGATTTGTGTCCCAAAGACTCCCCCCATCTGTGGAATACACTCCCTCTCCATGTCAAGCAGAGCTCTCTTTAAGAGGAACCTGGATGACTAGATGGGAAACAGAAAATACACCCATGGGATCCCACCTGTGTCCCTGCTGGACAGGGGAAACAGGTGCTGACTTTGTGGGAACATGGGTGAAATTCTTGGCTAGGTTTATAAGGGCCTCTGGGCCAATAGCCTAGTATCATCCTATAAACCTATCACTATCCCTCCCTCCTTTCCCCCATCCTGTTTGATCTAGAGAAAATGGAGATGTCCTAGCTGGTGGTTCCAGTCTACTATGCCTGTTTTCTAGCTCTGGGGCAAACTCGATCTGAGGGGTTAGACTGCAGCAAGGGATTATGGTAGTGGGAGGAGATTGAGCCTAGGATCTGTGTGAAAGTTGCCGGCTCAGATCCGATGTTGGATGCTATGACCCAGAAATGATGAATAGTGCCATAGGATAACACAGATTCTAAATTATGGTAGGTACATAACTCTTTTGTGGAAAATGATTACTTACTGTATACCAAGCAGAAGAGAAGCAAATTTATTCCAGCAATCATGGAATACAGAGAGGCAGGTGTGAAATTCAAGCTGCTATATACAGCTGTCGTCAGAATGCTATTTTCATGGTGAGACAAAGTTTTTGATGCAGAACAGGCTACAGAGGAAATACAAAAGTTTGTCCAAAAAAAAAGTCATCAAGCAGAAGGACTCTGCTTCTCATTTTTCTGATAATAAAGCTCATGTAGAGACTTTGCCAGTGACATTATTTCAAATGTTCAAAGGAAAATGCTTGTGACAGAAAAAAGCACAGGTGGTGACTAGAAAAATTGGGAGTATCTTGGAATTGAAACGGTCCGGAGTTGGAAGATGGAGACGAACAGAAAGAAGACCAGCAACACAGAAATTAGTGAATGTGAGATTATAAAGCAACTGCATTTGTGAAATATGGCTGTACAGGAAAAGGTGGAAAGAATGTACTTTTGTTGACTTTGCTAAACTTATGAGGGACTGACCGACATTTGCCTCACTTCATATCATTAATGTTCAATAGGACAAAGTAGAAGGGAATAAATAAAAAGGTAACCAAGTTGAAGTTTCTCTCTAACAGTATTTCTATAAAACTTGTCAAGATATAAATTACATGTTCTACGATGGGGTATTTTCATTTCTGGCAGAGTACAAATGATGCTGTCCACAACTAATTCTGGATATTGCCCTTAAGACTGTGGACATAACTGTAAAATGCCTTATAGTTATCCTTAGCATTAGAGGCTATTTTTGTTTAATTTCAGAGTCTTCACTACTTCCCTGATTCATACTAAATGTACTTAAAGTTGAAGCTGATGTTTGATTTACCTGCTACAAAAGTTAAATGTGCATTTGATGGTCAAAATTTTCATTCACAACTCATACAGCACTTCCATGTAAATCTTTATATATACATACATACATTACATATATGGGTCCACTTCCTAATTTCGAAAGTCCAGAATCTCGATTTTCAAAATACTGAACCCAGAATGTCGAGATTGTAGAATCTTGAAATTAAGAAACATAAAGAAAAAAAAATGGCATAAAAAATACGTTTTTGCATAGGGACAAGCCCCCCTGCAACCCTACACTCCCTGCAACTTAAATATACTAATTCCGAGATAGCGCTACAGTGAAGAGAAAGTACAGTTGTGTACACTTAACATAAATGTAGATGTTCGAGTGTATTCACTGTTGCAGTCATTACATTTGGGTAATCTGCTGGCAGGCTGCCCTCAGTCGGCCTGATTAACAAAGTCTTGGGTCCTGCGTCGGTTGCTGTCCCTTCTTCTATGACGTCAGGTCGTCAGGGGTATATAACATGCAACTGACGCCATTACATCAGTTTTTCTTGCCCCAGATGTCAGTTGCCCCCCTAATGGGGAGCAAATAAAATTAAAAACACAAAAATATACCTCCAACCAAAAGCAAATACACCAAAAAGGGTTTTAAGCATAGTAAAAGAAAGTAGAGGTATAGCCAGAGAAAAGCAGGGGCCTGGAGGGAGGGTAACCAGGACTGCAACAGTGAATACACTCTAACATCTACATTTATGGTAAGTGTACACAACTGTACTATGTTCTTCGTGTTTCACTGTTGCAGTCATTACATTTGGGTAGATACCCAAAGCTATGGTTGGGAGGAGGAGTTTATACAGCATTAGGGCCAGCTATAAGGCCCTGCAAGACAGCAATGGCAAACCTAGCTCTGGAATTGGAGAAAATTGGTAAAGGATAATGCTTGGTGAAAGTATGCACAGAACTCCGGGTAGCAGCTTCTAGAAAATCCCTGGTAGGAACACCTCTGAGAAAAGCTGCAGAAGTAGATGCAACCCTGGTGGAGTGAGATCTGATCCCCTGGGGGACAGGTTTTCCATGGTGCTTATAGCAGAAATTAATGTAATGGCTTATCCTTTTAGAAATGGTTTGTTTTGAAATAACCTTCCCCCCTGCCCCAGCTGCAAATGCTACCAGCAATTGTTCAAATTTTCTTCGAGATTTAGTCCTGTCCAAGTAGAATCTAAGTTGTCTGTGCACATCCAAGGAATGCAGAATCCGTTCCCCTTTGTTCTGTGGATTGGGAAAGAAGGTTGGCAAATGAATGGACTGATTAAGAGCCACACTGGAAACCACCTTGGGCATGAAGGATGGATTGGTTCTCAGAGATACCCTGCCCACATGAAAGATGATGAAAGGCTCCACTGCCATAAGGGCCTGTAATTCAGATATCCTTCTAGCTGAAGTGATTGCTAAAAGGAAGGCTGTTTTCCAAGAAAGAAATTTTAAGTCTGCAGTAGCAGCTGACTCAAAAGGAGGTAGAGTGAGCTTCTCCAAAACAAAGTTAAGGTCCCAGGCAGGGGTAGGAGCTCTCCTGGGTGGTCTCAAGTTCTTTGCCCTTCTGAGATACTGCTTGAGCAGAGGATGAGAGAAGAGGGGTGGTTCTGTATCATAATGAGCTGAAATAGCTGAAGAGTGGATTTTAATAGAGGAAAAAGACAGGACCTTGTGAAGCATCTCAGTTAAGTATTGCAAAATCTGAGGTAAATTGGGTGCTGCTGTGCTCATCCCTAAAGATTGGCTCCAGGCACAGAATCTTTTCCACTTGTCAGCATAAGATTTTCTAGTACTAGGTCTTCTCGTCTCCAAGATGACATCCATCACAGGTTTGCTGAGGGATGATAAGGGTGAGTTTAAATGATTAGCCAGGCTGCAAGGTTCAATGTTGGAAGCGGAGGGTGCAGAATTTGGTTCTCCTGCTGAGACAGCAAGGAAGGGGTCTGAGGCAGGTGCCATGGAGATATTTGCGACACACTGCGCAAGAGTGGGTACCAGTGCTGGCGTGGCCAGTCTGGAGCAATCAAAATCATTCTTGGTTTGTCCTGTTTGAGCTTTAGCAGAATTTTGGAGAGCAGAGGCAGAGGGGCAAAGGCGTATATTGATAGTTTTTTCCAGCTGAAGGACAAAGCATCCACTTTCCAGGCTTCTTTCTGGGGAGTCATTGTGCAAAACTTGTCCAACTGGTAGTTCTGGGAGGAGGCAAATAGATCTATGCCTGGGCTCCCCCATTTGCTTGTCAACATGGTGAAAATCCGTGGTTCCAGTTTCCACTCTTGTGGGTCCATGATATTTCTGCTTAGTCTGTCTGCCAGTGTATTCAATTTTCCTGGCAGGAATTGAGCTTGTAGGTGCACTTGGTAGCTCAAAGCTGTGTTCCACAATGTCATGGCTAGTCTGCATATGGGTTAAGAATGTGTACCCCCCCTGCTTGTTTATGTACCACATAACCATGGTGTTGTCCAGCTTTACCATTAGTTGTCCTGGATTAATGTAGTCCTTGAAGGCTGTCAGAGCATTCTGTACAGCTAATATTTCTTTTTGATTGATATGTAGGTGCATTTCATTTGGGTTCCATTTGCCCTGAATACACTTTCCTGCCAGGTGAGCCCCCCATGCATAGTTTGATGCATCTGTAGTTAGGGTTTGGGCGGCAGGGCGTAGTGTGAATGGCAGTCCCTTGTTTTGGTGGCAGGCCTCTGCCCACCATAGGCAAGGTATGATAGGAATCATTGTTTCCAGGCTGTGACAATGTTGACTCCATAGACTTTTTAAGTACCACTGTAGTTTCCTCATATGCAGTCTTGCATATGGAATTAGAAGAATGCAGGAGGCCATGAACCCCAAGGCTTGCAGTATTTGTCTTGCAGATAGCAGGGTTTTTGTGGCCACTTGTTTGAAGTAAGTTACCAAATGAATTTGCTTCTCTGGCGTGAGGAAAGCCATCTGGGCAGTTGTATTCAAGCTTCCACCCAGGAATTTAATCTGTTGAGAGGGTACCAGTTGTGATTTATTTTCATTTATGGTGTACCCCAGACAAGTTAATACCCTTTTTACAAATGCCAGATGATTTAGAAGCATGTCCTGGTTATCTGCCTGAATTAGACAATTGTCCAGGTATGGATTTATTTGAATATTTCTTTGCCTGCAAAATGCAATAACTGGAGCCAGGCACTTTGTGAATTCCCTGGGCGCAGTAGACAAGCCAAAGGGCAGTGCAGAGAACTGATAATGCAAGTTGCCTGCTTTGAAGCATAGGTATATTCTGCAAAGTTCCCTGATTGGGATGTGCAGGTATGCTTCTTTTAAATCTAGAGTTGCCAACCAGGCATCTTTGCCTAGCATAGGAAGTAACTGGTACAGAGTCAGCACCTTGAATTTTAGAATGTCCAGAAAGGTGTTTAGAATAGACAGGTCCAGAATTGGACGCCATGATTTGTCTTTTCTGGGTACCAGAAAGAGCCTGGAATAGAAACCTTGTCCCTTTTCCTCTTCTGGTACTGGTTGAATAGCCCCTATGTTTAAGAGGGAAAGTACTTGTTTTTGAGCCCCTGCCCACTGATTTGGCAGCAGGTCTAGCCACCCGTTTGGTGTTGGCAACGTGTGGAAATGAAATCTGTATCCCTGGGACACTATATTTAAAACCCATTTGTCCTGGGTTATGAGTTCCCAGTTCTTTGCATGAAGAGCAATCTTTCCCCCCAAAGGGGCGGTTAAAAGGTAAGTGCTTGGTAATTTTAAAAGGAAGTCATCGAGACTGTTTACCATAGGGGTGTGTCTTGTTATTTCCAGATTTTGAAGTGGAGGCCCCCCCATTGCTTAGTTCTGAGAGTCCCCTGGGACTGAAACCTGGTGCTTTTGGTGTGTCTGAGATTGGCTTGAGAGGAGCTGGAAGGAGCTGGAAAAGACCAATTCTTAGTAGGCCAGTGCCTACTAAATCTTGGAGGCTGCACTTGTAAGAAATCTTTAACAATTTGCATAGATTTAGCTTTATCTTCCATCTTTTTTAGAACTTCTTCAGACTTATTGCCAAACAGACATTCCTGATTTAAAGGAGCATCCAACAATTTTGCTTTAACATGATCAGGCAAAGATTGCTTCCTTAAGCCATGCATGCCTTCTAAGCACAGACCCAGTAACAGCAGCCCTGCAGGAGGCCTCTAAAGAATCAAAACCATATTGCAAAGTATGTTTTCCAACTTGTTCAGCAGAATGCAATAAATCCTGTAAATCTTTATTTTCCACAGAGTCAGGAATCAACATCATTTTCTGTTTAAGCAATCCAATAATATGCTGTTGATATTTTAACATATGAAATTGGCAGTTTAAAACTCTGATTGTCAAGGTTGCAGAAGTATAAACCTTTTTACCCCATCTATCCAGCGCCTTGGAGTCCCTATCAGAAGGGGTAGGATTTTTAGCAGTAGACGCCTTAATGCCCTTGGACCCCTGAGAAATGGTTTCTGGATCTGCAACAGAATTTTTGAAAAGAAACTTGTGGGATTCAGGAACCCTGTAGTATCTGTCAGGTTTACTAGGAGCCGGAGGCAGGGAATCAGGGGCCAAACTGAATTCCGAGAACACATCATCAATAATGTCTAGTAGAGGAAATACAGCCAAAGGCCTATGCTGAGGAAGAAGGAAATCCCTAAGTCTCTTTTTTGAATCAGAAAATTCCTGACTTTCCCAGTGGAAATGCTCCCTTAAAGTATGCAAAATTTCCCCAAAAGAAAAATCCTCTGGAGGGGAAGCAGAAGAATGGAATCCTCTGCATCAGAATCCTCATAAGTAGGCATGGACAAATCCAGGTCATTAGAAGAGTCAGAAGAAACAGAATCCTGATCAGAAGATTCATAATCAAGCTCAGCCCTAGACATCTTGGGGGGGGGGGGGTTGACTACCCCTGATTAGAGTAATTAGATCTTCAGCCATTTTGATCATTTGTTTTTTAGGCATAGGGGCCTGAACATGTGGCCTGGGCATCAGTTTTTTAGACATAGATTGAGATTTAGGCCTTAGTAATGAAGGCAGTGTCGATTAAATATGCAAGTTTGTAGACCTGAATACACCCTCAGAAGCCGGTGCCTGCACAGTGGCTCCAGACCCATCCAAGGTAGAGACATCCACGGGTTCCATAGGTGAAGCATCTCCCAGCATACCGGACTCCGAATGGGTCTCAGTAGAGGCCTGCGAATCAGAAGTAGCAGGTATCAGGGGCTGTGAAAGCACCTCACTGAGTACCAGCGAACTGGTGACTGGCTTAGGAAAAGCGTCGTCGGCAGTTTTGGACCTCGGCTGCCTGTCTCTGTTGTTATCTTTGCATTTTTTCAGAATCCCGGTAGTCGGATGACTAACATTTCTGGATAATTAAAACGAGAACCAAAATATTTAGAGGCAAAAATGTACCGACGACGGATAGTGCGCTGATTAAATAAAGCACAAAACCGACAGCAAGGTATGTCGTGGTCAGGGCCTAGGCAAGGAATACAGTACGAATGAAAATCTTTATGAGGTATTTGCTTTCCACAAGTAATGCAATTATTAACTTTTACTGACATCGGTAAAGAGCAAGAAAAAGTTTCCCCAACCGGGTACTTAGCTTTAAGTTGAAGACTTCGGTTCTGAAACTCGAAAATGAAAATTTCAGGACTCAGCCGACTGGCACATGCAAACTGCTTCTGCTTCGGGCACCACACGGCAAGAAAGACTGATGTAATGGCGTCTGATGCATGTTTTATACCCCTGACGACCTGACGTCATGGAAGAAGGAACAGCAACCAACGCAGGACCCAAGGCTTTATTAATCAGGCCGACTGAGGGCAACCTGCCAGCAGATTACCCAAATGTAATGACTGCAACAGTGAAACACAAACAACGTTAGCAATGGAGATCGCTATTATAGTGCGGATCGGGAACATTACCATTCTCTTCTCTGTAGCGCAATCTCGGAGTTAGTATATTTAAATTGCAGGGGATGTGGGCAGTGCAGAGGGACTTGGCCCCCTGCAAAAACATGTTTTTTTCATGCCTTGTAAGATCAGACCACAAAATGGACTCCTTTGAAGAAGGAATAAAACCTGGACCCCCAGCTAAATCTGGAATATTCAGGAGCTATTCTAAGACTAACCTCCTGCTAAGTGATAACCTGGCAACATTTCAAGCCCCCATAAACCCTGAGAACACTTCTGCCTATGCAGAACTGTTCACAGAAACCCTGTACAAGCAATAGCGGCATAAAGGCAGCTGTACCCACCAGGAAGAAGTACAGAAATAACTCAAAACAAGCCACTCTGGTAGAATCACAAACTCAATCAGCTGTATAACAGGAGGAAGAAAACCATGGTAAAAATTAGGAGGTGCAGCACCCAGCAAAATAAAAGCATTCTCATCAAACTAAACAAACAACTCAGAGGACAAGTAAAGTCTACCAAAGCCAAATTTGAGGAAAGTTTGGCCTCACAGGCCAAGGACAACCACAAAGCATTCTTTAGCTATGTCCACAACCTCAAAGGCAATACACAATTGTGTGCAGAACTCATTGTAAATGCAGCCACCTATAATGACCCAGAAGATATAGCAAACCTCCTGGCTGATATATTCAGCTCCACCTTTACCCCCTTTCTCCCCCTCAGCCTTCCCTCAGGAAATATCATTAAATATAACTCCCCCTTCTATCACTAGGGAACAGGTCCTTAATGCTCTCTCTAAGACCAAGAACACTGTATCAATGGACCCAGACAATATTCCAGGATGCCTTCTAAATGGAATTAATATTTAACTGTAGCTTCCAAACAGGCTTCGTGCCTCATGAATGGAGTAAGGCAACAATCATCCCTCTGCACAAAGGTGGTCCATCTACAGACCCTGGAAACTACAGACCCAAAAGTCTCACTAGTCTTATATGTAAAGCCATGGAAAGAATTATCATTGAGATGATCAATAAAGATACAGTAAACCTCCATATACTGGACCCAATTCAGTTTGATTTCATTAAGGGCAGATCATGCCTACTCAACCTGGTGGACTTCTTTGAGAAAGTCACCAAACCAATGGATAAGGGCTAAGTCATTCGCACTGTCCAGCTTGACCTGTCCAAGGCATTTGACACAATATCTTACTCTGGTATTGCTGACAAACTCAAGAAGTTAGGTACAAACCCATATGTCACTTGGTGGACAGCCAACTGGCTCACACATTTTCAAGAGTGGTCGCAGAAATAACTGCCCACCGAGTCTGGGACATGCATCTGCATTGAGGTGCAACTGCCATATTAACTCCTGATATGCAAGCAGCATTTCCAAATGCCCGCCCCTAGGGTTAAGGCTCAATCTGTTCCATTGGTTGCATTGGCCTCTATCTGTTTATATATCTTGTAATAGTGCTCATTGACCCTTACTTTTAGGGCCTTTTGGAAAATAGGACCAGCAAAGGTAGAATGGAAAATAGCCATAATGAAGCAGATACTTACAAATGCAGAATGTGCCATCAATGTAGATATATTGTGCAGTGAGCTGATTGAAGACTTCCTACAATTAATGTTCATATAAATGTTAATAAATATTTTAATTGTTCCTTGAAGGGGGTTGTGTACCTTGCCTACTGTCAACTTTGTTAATTTTACTACATTTAAAGCTCTCTCGGTCTAAGGGTAGATGAGCACGGTTATGACATATCTGAACAGAGAGAGACCAGCGCATTATACACGCACTGAAGAGTGTGTGAAAAAGATGAGTTTCTATTCTGGGTGTTGGAACAGGCTTATTTCTAGAGTTTGATTCCTTTTTGTGCAAGTTATTCTCAAAATGTTATTTGGATATATACAAACATGCCTTAATTTGTAGTGCCAACAATCTTTGACCCACTTAATCACAATCAAGTTGCAATTTGACACTTTTCCCACCTCAAGCCCTACTCCCTAACAAAGCAAGGACTATGTTTGTGTTCGATGCTTTTGTGCAATTCACTTTAATATCTACCACATTTAAGTTGCATTTATGCTTCTTCATGTACATGTACCTCAGAATTATATAACTACCACTATTTCTCCCTCTCACCGACACACACAAATCAACAGCAGCAAGCTGATCTGATGTGTGGATTCCCAACATGCAGATTATATAAAATAGTTTAAAAACTTCCAACATTTAAAAGAAAAAATTCCTTGTTATGAGAACAGTAAAAAGTGGACAACATGGTAACATTCGGACAACAGATAAAGCTGAAGTTCTTGTAGTTTGCCTACCTCTGCTGTCTATTATATGAGCTGTTGTGGAAGTTCAGAATTCTCTGTCCAAGTTATGAAGCAGCCACACCTGCCCAATGACAAACAAGAGAATGGCACTGTGCTCTGCTGACACATATGTGAAAATGTTGATAGTTTATGGCCTGTTACTTTCTGCAGTTGTTTTTAACTCATTAAATCTGAGTGACGCCTCCTGGTGCATCTGCAGGTAACTCCTACTGATGCTTCTAGGCGGCAAATATTGTTATTTCTTACTTGCATCAATAATTCCAAACACGTTATGTACAAGGTTTTAAAAGGCTTCATCTTAAAGCTTACAAAGTGGCAAATTTGACTGCATTAATATTTGACCTCTGTCTAGTACAGATAAATATATCTTAATTGTTGTTTTTATGATATTAATTTGTATAGATATAATTTTCACATGTTTCTAAATATCTAAACAACCAAGTAACACAGACAAAACTCCTTAACCTCACATGAAAGCTCTCAACTAGACAAATAAAATGCTGCTAACAGTATGTGTGTAGCTTGAGTGGTTGTCGAGATAT